>NW_010254493.1:14035-25368 GCF_000690775.1 Eurypyga helias
GCCAGTGCTGAACATGCTTCTTCCCCTTCCAAGAAAGATGACAAGATTCACCACTGGCTATGCAAAAACAGTGTTAGAATTGCATTCATCACTTCTAAACTAAGGAAAGAAAACATCAAAGGCTTTGAACTGAAGACAGAATTTATGTCCCATCTTCCCCACTCATAACAGGGGACAATAAGAACTCTTCAATCACTTTTCTCCACCCGAAAAGTGAGACTTGACCACATCTCCCAACTGCCCTTAGGGCTTAGAGGAAGTCATTCCTGCCACGGGACTCCCAGGCACTGAGCTCAGACCTGTCAGATGCAGAGGAGGTTGGGCAGAATGGGATGTGCAGTGCTGCAATATTCACCAGGAGGGATGACTCACGCCAGCGACTGTAAACAAAGGAGGAAGCCAGTGCTGTCTCTAGGAGACAGGGAGAAAACCAACACAGACAACCAAATACTGCAGGAGCAACTGGTCCTTCTGTTTCCAGAGAGGCCTCTCAGGCTTTTCCAGAGAGCGTTAGCAACATTGCCCCCAGCTCCCCCCTTTTTTTTTTTTTAAAAAAAAAAGTGCCCTACAGAAGTTTAAGAACTGTCTAGACAACTGCATACTGCTTCCCAGATGGGGAACACCTATGACTCACGCTGGATTCCTAAAATTTTTAAGCTGGTTCTTACAAGGTCACACTGCTGTAAACATACTTGGCCACTTCTGACGGAGCTGTAAGCATGACATTGCTGTCCAGTAACTTCATTCATCTTTTCCTTAACTAAAAGGCCCTTTTTAAAATAGCAAAGCCTCCCACTTCGCAATCTGAACATCAGGTACGCAAATGAGAGTTACAGGTCTTCCACATAAATACGACGCAGAGGTGCTGTCGACAGCAGCACAGAAGACGACAGTTTAAAGAGAACACCATGCAGGCACACTACGTACTCATCTATGGAGCCAGACTTGCAATGCCAGGATGACCACTGCATCCCATATCCCAGAACAAAAGGTAAAAAATCAAGGATCAAGTAGGTGTTCACCTACAATAAGACAAGTGGAGTCTCACTAGATGCATTCAGGGACCAGTGAAGTGCGCCAGTTTACCAAGTCAACAGACAATTCCTCATTTCCAAATCAGTGAAAAAGCATTTATTTGCTACATCGCAAGAGGACCTTGTCCTGTTTTGCTGGGCTGCAGGCACTTCATTCACTGTTCACTTAGTTAACTGAGGTGCTGAGAAGCTAACCCAATTTAATCAGATTTTCACCCAAGCTCCTACCAAGCAGGTTATAACTGAAGGCCTAGCTCAGTCTTTTTCTAAGCCAATTTGAATATTTTGCCTTGCAAGAACAGTCTGTGAATCACTCAAGTCTGACAGTTACCATATTTATTACATGTAGCTAATTTCGTTGCCTCCCATTAATCTGGGGTACATATATACACCTAGATTCTACTCAGAATTTTTTTAAACACACACACTCCCTCCCAATTTCTCTGAAATCTTGCCAGTTAATTCTGTTCCCATGGGGATCCGAGTCAGAAGCTCAGTGACTCTGCTCTAGAGGGAATCCCAGGTAAAACTGCACTACCCCTCTGGTCTCCAGCGATCACCGCTGTCCTTTACAGAACATAACTGCTCTGATGTTGTGCAGTGACCCTGAACCCCACGCCTCATCGGGGAATTTAGGTTTGCCTTTGCTGAAAGCGCCAGCCCAAGAAAGCCTGTGAGGGGCATGCACTCATGCAACAGTGAGAAGCAATGGTCTCTGAGCATAAATTCTTCCCCCGGAAGAGATCTATCGCTAAGCAGGCAAAACTAGAAATAGAGAACAGGTTTCACACGCGTGGAAGAATAATTTCATGGTGCTGGCGTTTCCAGCATCTTCCACCCTCAGTTATGCCAGTGTAAAGGGGCAGATGAAGACAACTTTGGGTATTTCATGCTGGTAGGTAGCAAGAGCACCCCACTATTTACCCAGGTAAACTCACACTGCATGGAAGGAAGAGTGTCTCAGCCAGCGTGAAAGCTCTTCTGTTTCTGTATTATCATAGAATCACAGACTGGTTTGGGTTGGAAGGGACCTTAAAGATCATCTAGTTCCAACCCCCCTGCCATGGGCAGGGACCCCTTCCACTAGACCAGGCTGCTCCAAGCCTCATCCAGCCTGGCCTTGGACACTTCCAGGGATGGGGCATCCACAGCTTCTCTGGGCAGCCTGTACCAGTGCTCCCACCCTCTGCGGGAAGAATTCCTTCCTGATATCTAAGCTAAGCCTCCCCACTTTCAATTTAACCCTACTACCCCTTGTCCTGTCACTACCGGCCCTTGCCAAAAGTCCCCCCCAGCTTCCTGGTAGCCCCTTCAGGCACTGGAAGGCTGCAATAAGGTCTCCTCGGAGCCTTCTCTTCTCCAGGCTGAACAAGCCCAACTCTCTCAGCCTTTCATAATAGCAGAGGGGCTCCAGCTCTCTGAGCATCTTTGTGGCCTCCTCTGGACTCGCTCCAACCGCTCTATATCCTTCTGCTGTTGTGGGTATTAACGCCACAACCAAATACGTTATAGAAACACTCTTAACAAGTAGATCAGGGCACGTTCTTCCAAGATTTAAGCAGGATGTATATTAAAATAACCACCCAATTGGTACTTAACCATGTTCTTTACTACTTGTAACAACTACTAATTGACCTGAATCACTGCAACAATAAACCCAAACTAAATCAATTCTGCTTGAGCTCATCTTGTATTTCTTCATTCATTTTCCAGCTTTGTCAGAGCAGCAGAAACCCTACAGGCCCTGGCTAAAACTTTTCAGCCCAAGACTCATGAAGCACAAAGCAGGAAGGTGGCATGACAAAGGAAGCTTTCAGCTCTGTCACCCTCCTCTCATTCAGCTGTACCATCCAGATAAAAACCAATACTTCAGGAGAAGTCCGTTTCGGGCTTCCAGGCACAACTGATAAGATTTAGGGAAAGGAAAACAGAAAACAGAAAACTGTTTACTCCCACTATAAATCTAATAATCTGTCTGGCTAGATGGATTATTCCCCATGACCTAGATGCATTCCTGTGCACAGTGATCCCCAAGGAATAGAGCAGCTTTGCCAAAGTTTTTTTCCTTCCCTGATAATTTACTTAAAAAAAAAAATAACCAAGTTCACATACCTATTAGCACAAGGTAGTGTTCTCACAGCAGCCGACCCATGCAAATGAAATTTTTGGCTCCCTCTTCCTCACCTCCTTTTCTGTGAAACAAGTTTTGATTAAGACATCCTTCAGTAACACAGAAAAGCAAGCATGGTCCCATCCTGGATGTCAGACTACAGGAAAAAAAAAAATGCCTCGGGGTGTTCCACCTGCAATATTAAAAAGTGGTATATTCTACACTTCTTGAATTTATCTCCCAGTACAAAAAACCCAGTTTAGTTAATGTTTGGATACTGTGTAGTTACAAATAACTTCTTTGCTGCTGAGTTTGGGTTTAGCAAACAGGTATCTGCACCAAGAAGCAGCATTAAGTGCCCACACAACACAGCGGCGGGTAACCTGGGTGCCCAAGCCTGCCTGTGCCATTCAGCCTCTCGGTAAGAGACGCTTAGGCCTGACAAGCTGCAGGGCATTCCCCAGGTCCTGAAGTCATTTCCAGCTCCTCTGATGGCTGTCTACTGGCAGATAAACATCCCCACTAATGGAAATGAATGATTTCAGACACAAATCCACTAGTGATGTTCTCATCTCCTATAACGGTTCAAGTCCACAATAAGGACTGGCAAATGTCCGGTACAGCTGGAGAATACAGGGATTCTAGGTAACAAGTGGGGTAAAACTTAGATTGGTTTCCCTCCCCCTCTGCCCAAAAGGTGCTGAGCTCCTCCAAATTATTTGGCTTCTGGGCAAAGCTAAACCCTTAAGATCTGTATTAAATATCATGTTATCATCAAGCATGTAAAAGCTATGAGACCACCACTTTTGTTTCACAAATTAAGAAGCAGAAGTTCCTTCAGAGCAGTTCTGCAGACACCAACTTTGGATAACGTCCAAATGACCTCATCCATTGCTGCTCCAGGTATCTGTTCCACGGTTACAGGAGCAGTGTCCACGACTAGCAGGTATTTACTTTAAAAACTTCGTTGTCTTGGTGTACACTGAGCAGAGCTGGAGAACGCACGTTAGCTGGAAGGGTAAGAAGCACCACAGTAGGACAAACTCCTGTAATTTAACAGGAAGCCATCCCTAGCCCAATTACCTGCTAAAATGTAATTTTTTCCTAGCAGACTTAAAAATTGTGTTCTTCCTTTAGCCCCTTGATTTCACGTAAAGGATCCTTTGACTCAATTGAAGTTAGCTGTGATTCACCCTCCCTCTCCTTCTATTGGAAGAGTTTTTTTATTTCACCAACCATTTTCAAATTAATCTGAGTAGCTGTTTTCATCTAAGTGTCCTAAATATAACCAAAGCGAGACAGAGGGATCTTTGTCGCTCACTTGAGAACTCTGAAAGAGGGTTGTAAACTGCAGTGTGTCTCAACTGGCCCATATAAGAATGGAACCAAGGAAAATAAATGTAAAGCTAAATACTCTTTTATGCACAGCAAGGCAGGATTTCCCAAGCAGAAGATACAGAACAGGCATTTGCTTTGCAGCACCAGAAGCTGCTCTGGTGCTCCTTGGGAAAGCAGTGGATGCCTCACATACAGTTCATACAACCATGGCACTTGTGTTCTCTTGGAGCGGAGACTGGAAGCCCTGAATGCCATACAACATAGCATTGACTCGGCTGATCTTGTCAGGATAGGCTTAAATTTAGCTACAGACGGGGTTTGGAAAACGTATTCCAGTGAAGATGATAGACTAGGTTTCCATTTTCTGATCATTTACAACCATGTCTCGATTCATATGTCTAGAAAAGACCACCTTGATATTTTATTTTTTATTTAAGTTCATACACTTACTCATGTGACAATAGATCACACTCTTTGCACTTAAGAAATTTATATTTAAGCATTAACCTATTCCAGATATCCAACTGCCAAAACACAACACTCCACAAGTATTATACTGCAATAACAAAAGCTCCACACAAGATATGAGATTAAATGAAAGCTTATGGAAAAGCTATGAAATAAAACTCACACCGTTGAAGATATTTACTGAACACGGAACCACAACACTCACGGGACAGGCACATGTTTTATGGACAAGTGAAGAAAAGGTCACAAAGCAAGACACCAAGACTGTTAGAAACAGCACTGAGAACAGGCTTCCACCTTGTTCTTAACACCTTCAGCTTCTGGTGACACCACAGGAATGTAAAAAGCCACCCTCTGAAATGAAGTCAGGTCATTTTATCACATGTTGGAATTAAGCTTTTTCTGACAACAAGCTCTTTAGGACAGAGATAAAAAGGTACATATCCTTGTCCAACAGCTTCTAGCTACTATCAGAGAGCAAAGCCCACTCTGAACGGCCCCGAAACTGTAGTAAAACTTTAGAAGGCACTTGGAGTTACAGCGGAGTAAGCTTGGCTTCCGAGATGGATGGCAACATTACAGAAGAATGATAATGCCAAGGGTCAATATTTAAACAAAAGCATAGACAACGATGTCCAATTGAATCCTACCATCAGATTTCCAGCTCCTCTTTAAGTAAAAAGCAATCCTATACCTGAGAGTTTACACTATTAGCTTCATTAGGGACTATGAATTTTACACTTTAAGCTCACTATGATGATGGTACACAGACACCTAGTTACCTTTAGTAGCGAGTACGGCAGCATGACCTCCAGCTCCGCTATCCGGTGAGCGGGATCTTCGTTGTCCCCGCGAATTTCTAAGTCCTCCTCTGGTATCGTGTCCCACTGCCCTCGGTGGGCTGCCATCATATGGACCAGTTCATACTGCTCAGGCAGCGCTAGGCTAAGCCGTGTTTGTGTGCCGTGCGTGAAACGGATCCGTCGCCTCTTACAATTCTCCTCGTTGCTGATTTTGGTGGTAGGGAGCAGCTTCTCACCCAGCAGTATGTTGAGTAACTGGCATTTGGCATTACAGTTCTGGCCAAGAATCAGAAGGCAAGGGTGCCAGCTCACAGTCCGCTGGAGATGCTCTTCCTCATGGCGAGGGAAGGAAATGAAATTCTGCCCTAAAATTGAAGACAAGAAGGCGTTAGAACAGGTTGGCTGAACGCTAAGTCTCGTATCTCAGCCAGCTGAATGCAAGAGTTCAGCCATCGCTGCCCCCCAGCCCACCAAGAAACCCACATAGCACCAAGAATTTGCTTATTTATCCTGAAACTAGCAGCAGCAATTCAGCATTTCTGCCCCACCAACACAGAGGTCCACAGCAGGCTGATTCTCAAAGCCATTACGACAACTTGTTGCTGTTCTCCCCACCTATTTCACTGGAAAGCATTTACACAGAGCTCTTCAGGTTAGTGGAAGGCTACAGATAGGCCCTAAAAGTCAAGGGGAAACAGTTGTCAAGGTTGAAACAATCAAAGGGCTATTTTTGCCTTGGGTTGGAACAGTGTTTCACCTTGCTCCAGAGTTCAAGGAGGCCCAGTGGGTCACTAAGGCTAACTCTTCCCAAGTTTTGATGGCTGGGCTGTACAGAACGTTCCTGTCACATACCAGAAATAAATTCAATGAGCTATGAATTAGTGACAGTTCCACCCACACAGTTAAAAATGTCAAATACTTTGCATCTACCAAATCCCAAGAGTATTACTGCACAAGCTTGTTGACCAAAGTCTAGGATCGGTGACATTAAAGCAGCAAAGCATCCTTTCTAGCCTCAAGGAGAGGTATTCTTACAAAATTATTTCTCTGCATGAAGCAGATGAGAAGACCAAGTTTGCTGAGACATGGTATCAGAACTAACAGCCTCTACCAGCAATTCCCTAGGACAGAAACACCATCACAGCATCTAAGGAAACCATCATGCTTTCACCAGCCTGAGATGAGCCCAAGGGAAGACACTCTTTGCTACCAGCCAGAAGGTTCCTAGGGCAGGCCGGAACACAGTACTAAAAGGCTTCACTCTGATCACACTAAGAGTACACATCTTTCCTAACCTATACAGTTAACTAAATGGGCACAGTTTGCCAGATATTCTTCTTAAGAACAACATTTAGGCTGCAAAAGGAAATTGCTATTTGTATCTTCCTCAGAGCAGCCAGGATTCCCTGTAATCACCGTTTACACACTGGCCACCAGTTGTACCACCCCACTAACCAAACTCTCTGAATTTAGTCCGTGATGCTGCAACTCTTTGCATTTGCTTTACTACATCAATTTGGTCTCAGTGCTGAATTTAGCTTCTGTATTCTTTTACAACTCCTAAATACAGCTTTTCCCACGCTCAGTCATCTAAGCTGAAGTCTAAGCAGCTTTGCGTTACCTTATGCATAGCAACAGAATAGTTTTAGTAGTACAAAAAACCAAGAATACAAACAAATCCCCCATCTGCTGCCCTTGAGCACAAACCCTGCAAGGACAAAACAGCCAGCGCTCCACCGCAGCCAGAGAGCTGCCCATGTTCCCAGATCTGAAAGCAGATGGCACCCAAGAAAAAAAGGGCAAATGGAGACACCAGTCCCCAAAAAAGCTGCCAAATCTGAAAGCTATAAACCAGGACAATTACCCCAATACCGGGCGAACTGACAAGAACGGCAGTTTAAAGACAGGCTCCGATACAACACAGCAGAGAAGCACCAGCACGATTTTGTAGGGGGAGGTTCTGTTTCATCAGGGTTATTAAAATTCTTTTAATGAGTCATGTCCTGGCATCCAAAATTGTTTCAGCATCTCAAGCCCCAAGAAAACAAGCCACTCTCATACACAGAGATATTCCTTAACACTACTAACCAAATTAGAGATAATATACAACAGCTACTCTAGCCCTCATTCTGACAGCATCCCACTCCTCTATTTTAATTAAACCCGTTCAAATCAGGAGCAACACCACATGTAGCTGGTGGTGCCTCAGACAGAGTTTAAGGCTTTTTTAACATCTTGCCTAAGATATACCTTTCTTTCAAATCTGAAGTCTGGAAATAGGACGGCTGGAGGAGTCCTCTCCATCGGAGGAGTCCTTCCATCCCACACAACACTGAGCGGAACCCTCTCCGTGCCTCAGCAAGCCCCTCTCCTCCACCTTTGCTGCCCCAGACACCGACTCCCAAAAATCAACAGTTGGGAAAAAGTTAAGGGAGACATCACTTCAAGTGAGACTCCTCATAACTGTTTCTTAAACAAGCCTTTCAAGTACCACAACCATAGCAGAGTGGCTACTGTGTGATTGAAGGGCAGAATCTGGCTAGCAGCTCACGGCAGATAAAAATCAGCAAAACCCCACAACTAGCACATTTAAGCCTTCATCTACAAGAGAAGAATTTCTTTGATCTGGTTACATCTATTGAGACTTCAACTGGAATTCAGGCTCGCCCTTCAGCTACTGAGCATGAAAAAGGCAATTCAGAGTGGCTGTCAGGCCGTGAAGCCTCCTGTGCACAGGCTTCTGAAAAGAAAAGGGGAGGCAGACTGCATCCTCTCCTCATTCTGGGCGGCCTCTGTGCTTACAGGTACCTAATGCCAGCACAAAATGATTGAAATACGGCAGCTTAGCTGACATCAGTGAAGCATGGAATGGATATAAATGCTACATCTTTAAAACACCTTTCATCTTTTGATGCACACAGCCTCCTCGTGATCGGCATTTATTCCACAACTTCACTACAAGCAGTATCAGTAACGGATCCTTCACATCTAACATCATGTCACACTGCGATATTCCAACTACGCGGAGTACAAACCTGGAACCAGCAGCAAAAGCAGGATCCAGCCGTATCACAACTAACCCTGTGCACCATCAAGGCACCCAAGTCCCGGCAGTGGTTTCAACCCTGCACGTTATCCATCACTGGGTATCTTACACCTCATGGTCTCAAACCTGGAGCGAGTTGCACAGCGATGGAGCTACTGCTCATAGTTTGCACTGCAGAAAGTGCTTTGCTATTTCTGCACATCAGGGCAAAACCACTCTTACAGTACTTAACAGGTGATGTCGCTACTCTGAAGACAAAGAATTCAGGTTGGGAGGAATAGGACCTCCCGTGCTACCTAACGGAAAGTAGATTTAGAACTTGCTTACTGAAGCGAGGTAGCGATATTCCCAGATCTATGTGAGCAGCTCCTTTGCGTGACAGGACTTTTGCCAACGATTTTAGCTGGTGCTACATACTGTATCCATATGCTGTATCACTGGGAGACATGTGATAAACACTTCAAAAAAAATAACGGCTGCAGGGGGAGTCCTTAAGCGCGTGCATCCTATTAAGCTCCTTTTGATGAAAGGAGGCCTGTCCAAGAACAAGGATGTCTCTCACCAAGACTCACCTCAAAATTCAGTCAAACACTTGGCAGAAGAATCATAGGTTGGATTTATGGAATTTACAGAAGGCCTAAGTATTTATTCATCCCCTTTACAAGACAGCCAACTACACCACTGGTCTCGCTCGTCTATTTTCAATAAGACATGCGGACAACAGTGCCTAAATATGGCCAGACCCTCATTTCATTGCAAATACTGATACATTCCATGAAAACATTACATTTCTGCGACGCTGGTGATGCCGTGCAGCCTGCTTTAACCACTACAAGACTTATGATTAACACACAAGCTTGAGTTCCACCCCACCGCACCTCTATCAGCACGATGGTGTTAATTCCGTATGAACATACGCGACTAATCAACATCCCAACAGAAGCAGTTCCTACGGGAGCAGTCCCCATGGTCTGCAGAACCAAGCTTCATCTTCTGCTTAACTCAAAGCTTGTCAGCAACTGCCTCCTCCCACCTATTTGAGGAGTTATTTCACAAGTACCCTCCCAACCACCTCTTCACACATTATCTAGGCTTAAAACCCACCTTCTGTTGACATACCTAACAGTACAATAGGAGTCCTAACCTTCTGAGGATCACAGCAATATAGGCAGAGCAGTCACATTTTAACCAGAATATATACCCTCAGTCAATACAGTACCAGGATGAAGACTCCCAAACCCTCTGGTTAATACATTCACCCCCAACAAAATACATCTAGGTGTGGAGTCACTGGGCTACCAAGCCTATGGCTTTCCCCCAGCACACACTCTGTGAGATAACACCACTGCTGCTGACCAAAATCTGCCGATACTGTGGATATCTGCACAAGAGGTACAGCTCAGTTTACAGAAATTAGTGAAATAAGGTGACAGAAATATTAAAAAATTGTTTCCTGGGTCAGAGTTCAAATTATTTCAAGTACAGGAGGAAGAAAACTACAACTAGCAAAAAGCAGGGTTGCTGGGGGTTTTTTAGTACCTTTACATCATAGAATGGATTGTGTTGGAAGGGACCATAAAGATCACCAAGTTCCAACCCATGCATTTTACATGTACTAGTAAAATCTGCTCCTGTGTCCTTAACGAAGGTATCCTTTTTACAGAAAGTCAGTAAAAATGTATTTTACATGTACTAGTAAAATTTGCTCCCGTGTCCTTAACGAAGGTCTCCTTTTTACAGAAAGTCAGTAAAAAACACGCCAGCTAACAGCACCAAGAATAAAGAGCTGTCAGACCTGTGCAGGCCAAAGCTACAGGATTGTCACAGCACTTGAGCGAGTCATTCTTAAAAGCCTATTTATTCACGACAAAGCAGACCTAGAGAACAGACAAGATGTTGAATGTTTCAGAAACGCAGACAGTGCAAACAAGACTTTCTCCCTCCCCTCATAAACAGTAGCTGGAAGGCAATTATTTTTTCCCTTGAATTTATTTTACTTAATACTAAGAGGAGGATGTCCTTGGTCCCCACAGAGGGAACATTTGGTCAATGGCAATCCTTTACTGACGAATATTGCCTGTCATCCTCTTAAACAGAGGAAGGTGGGATGTAAAAGCGTTTGCTCCTTCAAGCACCCAACCCTGACTCACCCAGCTTACCTGAAACATCAGTGGCTACTACTCAACTCAGATTGATTTTGGACAGAGTAACCCAGGCTGTACTCTCAGTTGCTCGAGCTGGGTTGATCTGAAGGGCAGTTACCCTTCAATGTTGTTATAATAGCTGAGAGGTGTCTCAAAAGCAAACCTCTTCACATTTGTTTTGTTTCCAAGACATCTAAATTTACTTTCTCAGTTTATTTTTCCACTTCAAGTGTGGGCAGTAAATGTCCTGTCCCAATTCACCTCCCAATTCCTTTGTATTTCACAAAACATTGCATTTGCACCTGAACACGCTGCAGAATTGTTCAGTCAAAATTCCTCTCACTTTGATTCCACCTGTGGGCCAGATTGCAGGAAAAAGTGGTGCTGAAG
>NW_010254494.1:0-19742 GCF_000690775.1 Eurypyga helias
CTAACCATTCTATGATTCTATACTTACTAAAAATATACTTGAAAGTTAGTTTTGTTTCTGCTTTGGACGGAGGACTGACTGGGAGCAAGATACAGTTACCAAGCAGTGTGAAGTCTTTTTGATCTGAAAACATGTTGTTGTTCTCAGGTTTCAACCCAAATACTCACTATTTTCACAGGAAGTTTTGCTATTAGACTGCTCTGTTACTGTGAAATACCAGCAAATTCCTAAGTCCTTCAGATATTACTCATCCCTGTAAGCAAACAAGGGATTTCAGTGCCTGACTACAAATTCTAGTCCACATGTTAGCACTACTCGATATTTATATATATAGGAAGATGTTCTTTCCCAAGTCCATAAAGGAATCAGGCAGTTTTGCACACCAAAACCTCAGGTCAGATAAAGGTATTTTTCTGGCTTAGTTGCCTACAAGGAAGAAAGGCAATTCTATCCATTCCACTCAATAACTTCTTTGAAAATATTAAAAAAGTCCATGATCTTACCAGGAATAATATTGCTGAAATACCAGCCACCTAATGAATATAAAATGGAGTCAAAGAACATCATCCAGCACAGCCATCCAAAGGTCATGTACCCTCCTTGTGCCACTGACTGATGTACATTATTCCACTGAATTCCTGGTAGTAATAGTAGCAATAGTAATGATTTTTAAAAGGTCAAAGCTAAATCAATACAGCATTAAAGATCACAAACACATCAACACGACACACTTCTGGATATTTAAGCACTGACACAAAAAAGACCATAGTTAATAACAGTATTCCAAATGAATAGAAATTAATTTCTAGGCCTCTACAAGCCTCTGTTCAGAATAGCAGGTGACACTGCTGCTGGGAAAATGCAGAAAAGCTGTTGAAGAAAAGGCTGTTTGGAAAGTTTTAGGTGGCACTTAATTTGGAAAAAAAAAAAAGTATTACGAGTGACAAAAATGGAGCACTGACCTCCTCAATGAGTCAGGCTTTATGCCATTCTGCTGATATAAAGAAATGGACTACACAAAGTTTAAAGTAACTTTTATAATGCTAAATCTGAAAACTTAAATCTGTGAATTATAACTAAGAAACAAGTATTTGTGTTCATTGACTGTATTCAGCAGTAAACTGGAACAACAAACTCACTGAATAATTGCTTCATAACATTATTACATTGTAGAAGATACAAAAGGGAGAAAGAGTGCGCAAAATACTAATACTACAGAAAGTTACCATATTGCTAAATGGAAAACAAAATTAACCAAATTGTAGATTTACAGAAAGTATTGCATGTTTTTCTGAAAATGCTACTTGTTTGCAGCACAATGGATCATTATATTGTTTTTAAAATTATTTTTCCACAACTGTCAAGAAAAGCATTTTTTTTCCACAAACCACATTTTGCCCTTTCTTTAGTAAAGATGAGTCATTTTTATGGGAAATTTAAGCAATATTTTCTGCAACTGTCCATTCCACTCTTACAAACTTTTGTATCATTATGATACTTTTTCAGCACCTAGTGGTTTGAAACATCCACTGTCATCAATATCGATCTTGCTATAGTAGTAAAAAAAGAGATTATATTCCTGTATATATTTAGATGCATAAAAGCATATCCTTCATAGACATTTATGAAGGGCCCAGACATTCATTTCTTAGGTTTTTTTAAAAAGTTCAACATCAGTAGGGGCATCTCAACTTAGGAACAGTAGGGATCACCATGTTAAAACATGTAGCAACCTCTTAGAACACTTAAACATAATAGGGTGTTCTCATGTACCTGCACAGCAGCTCAGTGGGGATTTCACCAGCTGCCTCCAAGCTTGAAGAGGCAAGCTGCTACTCAGGCTGAATACCAATAGGGTCACGCAGGAGAAATGTACAAAATACAAAGTAAAGGTAATTTTTTTTCTTGCTTTCCAACGTATAATAGTTAAATCTCCATCTTAGCATTATGTTGAGAATTAATAACTTACACTGGTTTTGTTCTATACAATAATGTTCTCATAAATCTCTGTTGTTTTATACACTAGTGTATGTGTGAACCCAGACACATCTACCAAGTTCAAGAGTAGTCCAACCCAATGAACAGGAAGTTAGGCAAAAATGCCAGGAGGCCTGCATGAATAAACAAGTTGCTCCTGGCCAAACTCAAACAAAAAAAAAGGAAGCATACAGAAGGTAGAAGCAAGAACAGATAACCTATGAGGAATACAGAAACATTTTTCTAGCATCCTGGGATGAAGCTGTGAAAGCTAAAGCCCAAATGGAATTGAATCTGACCAGTGATGTGTCAAAGACAACAAGAAGGTGTTGTAGAAGTACATACATGACAAAAGGAAAACTAGGGAAAATGTGGCCCCACTGCTCAATGAGACAGAGGATCTGGTTACTACACAGGATGTGGAAAAGGTTGAGGTAGTGAATGCCAGCTTTGCCTCAGGCTTGACTAGTAAGTCTGATCTTCAGAAATCCGAGGTCCCAGAGACCAACAGAAAAGTCTGAAGTGAGATTGGTGTACCTTTGGTAGAAAAGGATCAGGTCAGGGAATACTTACGCAAGCTGCACATACAGAAGTTCATGGACCCTGATTTGATGCACCCAAAAGCACTGAGGGAGCTGGCAGATGTCATTGCAAGGCCACTCTCAATAATCTTTGATCAATTGTGGCAACTGGGAGAAGCGCCCAAACACTGGAGGAAAACAAATACTGCTTCTATCTTCAAGAGAGAGGACCCAGGGATCTACAGGCCAGTCAACCTCCTCTCGATCCCTGGGAAGGTGATGGAGCACCTAATCCTGCAAGCTATTTCCAGGCACATGAAGGACAAGAATATCACCAGGAGTAGTCAGCATAACTTCACCAAGAGGAAGCCACACGACCAACTTGATTAAACTTCTGCAATGAAAGGACTGGCCTGGTAGATGAGGGGAGAGATGTGGATCTTGTCTACCTTGACTTCAGTAAAGTTTCTGACACTCTGTCCCATAAGATCGTCCTAAAAAAGCTAAAGAAGTATGAGCTGGAGGAGTAGACAGTGAGGTTGATTGCAAACTGGCTGAATGGCCAGGCCCAGAGGGTGGTAATCAGTGGCACAAGGTCTCGTTGAAAGCCAATAACTATCGGTGTATGCCAGGGGCCAGTATTGAGTCTGATCCTGTGTACCATCTTCATTAATGATCTGGATGATGAGGCAGAGTGTATCCTCACTAAATTTACTGATGACACCAAACTGGGAGGAGTGGCTCATATGCCAGGGGGTCATGCTGCCACCCAGAGAGGCCTGAACAGGCTGACAAAACAGGCTGACAGGAACCTTACAAAGTTTAACAAGAAGTGCAAAGTCCTGCATCTGGCGAGGACCACCCCAGGCACCAGTACATGCTGGGGAACACCTAGCTGCCCAGCAGCTTTGCAGACAAGGACCTGGGGGTCCCAGTGAACACCAAGTTGAACATGAGCCAGCAATGTGCCCTTGCCACAAGGAAAGATGATGCTATCCTGGTCTGCCTTGGGCAAAGTATCAGCAGCAGGTGGAAGGAAGTGATCCTTCCCCTTTATTCATCCCTGGCAAGACCACATGCTGTGTCCATTTCTGGGGTCCCCAGTATGAGAGGCATGGAGGTACTGCAGATAGTCCAGTGAAGGGTCACAGAGATAATTAAGGGACTGGAGCATCTTTTCTAGGAGGAAAGGCTGAGAGAACTGGGACTGTTCAGCCTGTAGAAAAGAAGGGTCAAGGGCAACCTTACGAATATCTGAAAGGAAAGTAGCAAAGAAGACAAAGTCAGGCTCTTTTCAGTGGTGACCAGTGACAGGACCAGAGCCAATGGACACAAACTGAAACACAGGAGGTTCCATCTGAATATCAGGAAATACTTTTTCACTGTGAGGATGACTGAGCACTGGCACAGGTTGCCCAGAGAGGCCATGGAGACTCCAAACTTAGATATATTCCAAAGCTGTCTGGACATGGTCCTGGGCAACTGGCTCTAGATGGCCCTGCTTGAGCAACTGTGTGGACTAGATGACCTCCATTTTGTGATCCTACATAACTCCCTGATGATAACCTCACCAGAAAGCAAGAGTTAGAGCTGCCACTGACATCAATGAGGACACCCAAGAAACTGCTCTAAATGCCTTGCCAAGGTTTCCTCCACTGTACAGAGGGAAATAGCACATTCAGTGAGTGACATAATATTCAGTCAGATGCTCACCCTTAGGTAGCTCCACTGAATTTCACCAAATAGAAATTTGGGGTTGCATCTCTAGAAAAATTTCATTGGCTCAATATGTTCATTCTCTCATCGAATGGGATGTAGAGATTTTCCACCAACCTGTATTGCAAATAGAGCAATGCTAAGCCCACACTAATTTACTACTAGAAAGCAGCACAAGCTTAACTTGGTTTTCAAAGGGCATTAAAAAAGTTTTTCTTCTGTCGTGATTTATCCTGTTAACTGATGATTAGAGATTTTGTTCAGAACAAATTGAGAAATGTTTCCAACTGTATTTTTTAAAATAATAATTACAAAGCTTTTCTTCTAATGGAAGAGCTTACCTATTTCTTGGCCCTCAAAGAATGTAATGAAAAATACTCCTTGCCCAAAGGCAGTTGTAGACAGAAGACACTACAACACCAAAGGAGAAACAGGATGTGAGCATCAAAATAAAACACGTCGCCAACAAGCTCCACGAAATAAAATATCTTGTGATAGTAAAAGCAAGCACAAAATAAATAGACCTTTGTTTCATGTAGGCTAATAGTAATTTTTACTTTTTATGTTTTAACAATACACCCCCACATACTGCAGTAGTATTTGCTCCAACTTAAAGACCTCCACTGACGTAATTATTACTATTGGAAAGCATTATTTAACTTTATAACAACTTATAGACCATCATAAATCTACTAAATACTGAAAACATATGATGTATAACACTAAGTATTCAAAGGAACATACTTTCAGTGGTAAGAACAGTGGTTCTACTCATTTTTGTAAGACCAGAACACAGGAAGAGACAGAGGCAGAAGGAACACACACACACTGAGTACTATAAGGTAAGGCAGCATTTTTCTGCAAGGAAACAGCATTTGACTTCCAAGAAGCAACATAGCCATGCTGTATCACTAAAGTACAAAATGGAAAATTAGCAAGTTAGTGATATAGTATCACAAGGAAGTATGACTGATGATCATTGGAAAAACACGGAGAACTCATGAAAGCTCATGGGGAGATCCGAAACTTTACTAAAATTAATAAGCATTACTCAGTGATCAAGTTTGAAAGCAAGCTGAAATAGTTCATTTTATCTCCTATTTTAAAATAATGCAATTATATAAAGTTTCTGTAGTACTTGACACAGAAGGAACATATTCTGCCAGCTGTCTGAAGAAAGAAGTATGACATAGGCTGCTATTTAGGAAAAAAAAAAAATCAAAATCATTGGATTACATTTATGTATGGAGAAATTCATGCTAATTCCTATCAGCTGAGTCCCTGCCTCTTACATTGTAAGGTTTCACCATCCCACTTGATGGCCTCTCCCCTCTCTTCAAAAATTCATGCCTTTTTCACATGCTCCTGCCTCTGATATTCAGCAAATGCAGGGTATCTGAAGAGATATTTTTAAATAACTTATTTCAAAGTGTGCCAAAAGGAGGGAAAAAAAGCAAGAATGGTAAAAAACCCCAAACAATTCCACCTTGCCTTTTTATGCCATAATTCTGCAGTCTTAATCTGTGCTTACTTGTATGCAAAGAACCAATATATTTTATGTGATCAATTGACCCTGAAAAAGTGTGCATTTTTTTAATATTGTATGAATTATTCCACCAGCTTAATTAGGTATGTGAGTTATTTTGAAAAAGTGAAGTCATAATATGTGAAATATGTTTTGCATTGTATGCTTGTAATATTTGATATCCCAATCAGGGATATAGAAAGACATAAAACAGCCTATGGCATACATAAAATGGGAAAGAATATAGAAGAACCAATGTCAAAAAAACCCCACATATACCCCAGACTGTATAGCTAGATAAGCACTAGATAAATTTCTGATTTAATCTCCAATTGTATGCAACAGAGAATCAATCACTAGTTTTTTCTCGAAACAAATAATGACTTTCTGGAGTGGCATGTCATCAGATGTGCTTGAAAGTACACTAACATTACAAATATTCTGAGGCCAAAGTATAAACAGAACTCATGAGCATGAAGAATGCAACTTCCTTATGTTTTCTGTAGGTTTACAAAATTTCCCTGAAAATTTATATTTTATTCCTTTTTACATTCAAAACATTTTTTCAATGGGATATCTATTAATATGACTTATTTCCAGTGAAACACAAAAGTAGACATGAGAAAACAAGTAATTATAGTCTACAGGTTCAAAACTATGGAAATCCACAGCACAGTTGGAGGAGAAAAATTAGAGAAGAAAAAGAAATATTTACCATTATGATCTGGTTGGTGAAACTCAACTGGTTCTGCAAGACCAACAAAACTATGTAGGGTAAAAAACTGATCATATACACAAGGCTGGCACACAGAGCTGCTGTATCAGCAATGCTAAAAAACGCTCCCAAAAAATAGCTTAACATAATAACTGTAACTCCAAAATCCAGGAGAAAAAAGAAGATGAGGTAGCCATTGCTGTAAGCAAAGATACCACTTGCTTTTAGAATGATGGCCAGAGCACAGCTGCTTATTGTGAGCACAATGACATTCTCCAGAAACCAAGCAAGGAAATGAATGGCTGGATGTACACCCATTGTCTTCATGTACTGCAAGACAACATAGCAAAGACAGTTAAAGTTAGGGAACAAATTCTCTTCCCCCCCTCTCCCTTTTTTTTTTTCCTTAGCAAAACGTGTTGCCACCAAGACACTACCAGCTCCCCAGAGGGTATCATCTTCTCCTTAAATTGCTCATGTCTTTTCCCTTTTCCTGTGCTACCACTTCTGCTGCTTTCTCCTGGATAAAATGCAGTTGTGAGCAGGGCTGTCTCTGAGCTTATGGAGTACTAACACAAAGAATCACAGTGCTCAGGCACAACTCTCTCTTGCACAAGGTTGCAGGATCAGATGTCAGATTACTGGGTCCTCCAGTAAGGAGTTTGCTTTTTTATACTCCAAAAAGTACTGAGAATATCTACAGCACTGTATAAACAATTATTTTCCCCCCAGTCTGTTGCTGAACTAGAAAAAACATTTGGATAGGTTTGTAAACCTTTATGTATTAGCATGCAAATAATAATTTAGACAGGTAGGAGGTATCACCCTTCTTTTTTAAGAGAAAAAAATGCTTTTGGAAACGAGCTAATACTGATTCTGAAGCATTTTTCATAAGATGATCAAAATTAAATATTTTAAGTTGATTTAATATTTTAAAGCATTTAAAAAAAAATCCTATCTTACAACACAAAGGTTAGAGAAATCATAAAATTACCTAAATTAAGAAAAAAGCTTACGCCAGCAATATAAAGACCAGTATAATTATTCCAAAAAGTATATGTATCCATACAGAGCATATCATAAGCCCCCTGTCCTTCCACCTGTTTAGCACCTGCTGAGAACAGCTGTTAATATCTGCAAATAATGGTGTCATTTTTTTTCTGTCAGCCTCCCTTATATTTCTGATAAATACACAGTAAATGACAATTTTTTTATTTGGTTTAGAAAGTTTTATTATTTTAGATCACCTTTAGCAAAACATGAAAAAGATTCCAACATAAAAACCATTCTAACTACAAGGACTTTTTCCAAGCAACAGTTTCCAGCTTCAAGTTTTATGTATCTTCTGCGTGTTGCTTTTTGTCTCAGGGACAATATTTGCATACTAAGAGGACTGATGTTCAAACAACGTTGTGAATCTGAGTTGGCAGCTAGAACTAGAACCTACTGCCCAGAGGAAACAAGTGAAAACAAAGCCAGATGGATCATGACTACATAAAAGTACCTCAAACTTTAAGTTTTCCATTTCAGTCCACTACAACAAACAAATTTTGTTTTCCAAGGCTAATCTTTCTCTTACCTCTTCAAGATGAATTTCTCTTTCATAAACCAGCTTGCGAACCATGCTAGCAACTGAAACTATCCATGTTAACATCATCATAAGGGGAAAAAAAAACCCTATATTGTTCAGGAATCTATGAGAGAACATACATGCAGAATTTTTAGACCCCAAATGTAAAATCTTTTACAGCAAAATCTTAATAGGTTAATACTGGGACTACTTTCAAAGTATTCACAAAATAAGATCTGACGAGCAATAGGATGTATTCTTGTTATTGTTAGAATCACTTATTTTTCATGTAGCAACCTAAATATAAGCCTTAATACTACAAGATTATATAAGTATTTGTCAACAATACTACTGATGTAACCACTCTTTAGGGCTCTATCCAAAATGAAACAGAATTCAAATTTGCATCTATGACAAAGTAATATATTTGGACAGTAAGGAACATGATCCAGTCAAATTTTGCTCCACTTTAACAATTATTACCACTGACTAATTTTATATTCTAATAGCCAGGGTTTTACAAAGAAAAACCCTACAATTTTCATTTGTTTCATCAACTTTACACATATAACGGATCAATTTGGTTTAGTGGTGGACAGATACGGTTGGACTGGATGATCTCTAAGGTCTTTTCCAACCTAGTGATTCTATGATTCTATTCTATGAATTTACAGTTTGCGTACAGGAAAACTAAGGATGGACAGTAATTCTCTTAGCATGTCTAAGTTAGTTGCACAATATGTTGACACAGTCTCTGTTCAGAATTCTAGTCCACAGTATAGTATATATATGGACTCAAGCTGCGCCAGGGGAGGTTTAGATTGGACGTAAGGAAGAAGTTCTTCACCGAAAGGGTTATCACGCACTGGAACAGGCTGCCCAGGGAGGTGGTGGCGTCACCATCCCTGGATGTGTTTAAGAGACGGGTGGATGAGGTGCTGAGAGATATGGTTTAGTGGTGGACAGATACGGTTGGACTGGATGATCTCTAAGGTCTTTTCCAACCCAGTGATTCTATGATTCTATGATTCTATAGCTGCAAATAGCTCATCAGGGGTCATCTGCCAGACAGAAGTTGCAGTACGCGTTGTGGTCACAGCTGTTAAACAACATCATGCTGTAATATACTTGTATTGGACATACTGGTTCAATCTTGTGCTGAGATACACATTCACCTACTACAAAGACCCACAAAGTTTCCCAAGTCCCCTAGCACTAATCTAATGAGGATAATAAAGTGAATTAAAGAGCTGAAAATTTACTTACAGATCACTGGTATGACAAGGGTAAGGCATGGCTTGCACCTGAACAGCTGGCTCCAAGGTGTCTGTCCCAGTCTGTGCTGAAATAATTGCCCTTTCAATCATGTCTTGAAGAGGAATAAAGATGTGGTTGTATTTAAACCCATCAGCTGGCAACTTCTGGGGATGAGATTTCCATGCTGGGTTTTTAATCAAATCCGTTCTCATGCTATAGAGGACACTGGTTCTAATTGTATATGAAATGTGTCGTGGAAGGAGATGGCTAGAATCTTGCGTCTTGTTCTTTGGTGTACTGAAGATGATACCTGACACAAGAAGGAAAGTAGCTTCGTACCCAAGCTTATGCAATTTACACTGTTTACATAGCTAGCTCATGGTCAATTATCATGTGATAGCAAGATACATTCACCTGTCAGGGCAGACCTCGAAAGTTCCTTAACCCTCCTCACACAAAATCATAGGCAGGTTTCACAGAGACTTAACATTTTTTCATTCATGAATATAAAATGTAAAAAATTATTCACGTGATAAATGGGTTTGCAACAATCATTATTATCTGAGAGGATTCCTTCTGTGATTTGTTTTATTGAATTGCAGTTTATTCTCTTTGTATCCAGACTAAATCCCTGGGGGGACTGTTCTTAATTTCACAGTGAAAGCAGCAGGCATAAAATGTGTCCATCAAAGGATAACAAACACTGGAAGGGGCTGACAATGTAAACAGTACCAACCCACTAAAATTTACTCTGATTTTTAATTTCTGAGTCAATTACAAAACTTCTGGATTAACACAGCAGAATTTGCATGTCTGTTTTCTCTAGCTCTGTATAAAAAAAAAAAAAAAAGGCAGATGAAATGTTAATCCGTAGCTAGAAAAATGAAGTCAAAAGTCAAATACAGAAGGTTGATTGCATTGTCTTTCTGGATGACCTAGACTTTTTACAACTTTGCGATGAATGTGAAATGTTGACCTTTTCTCCTTAGGAAAGAGGAAAGATATCCTACCTACCACCTGGGTCTCTGAAAGATAATATAATATAGAATACTTTGCTGTAAAGCTTATTTTTTCAACTGGTCAATCGCATTTTCCCTTTTATGCAAACATTTCATTTCCTAAGACATTCCATGAGGCTATGAGTGCTCTGAAGACTACAAACAAAGCAAGGAAGCATAATTCCACTTTCGTTTCATATTTTACAATGGGAAGGAATGTATGCCTGTATCTGAGCATGTACCATTGATGCTGGGCACATTAGGTCCCTTAAAATGCCTTCTTCACTCTTTAAGCATGTGAAGAGACTGTAAGACCACAGTACTGGAAAAAAAAAAAAAAAAACCCAAGAAATGTCTTGGTTTATGTTAGCATATGACCATTCCCTACATAAGTGGAAAAAAATAGAACTCAGCAATTCCATTTTCTTAGGGCCAAGATCTGTCAGTTTCTTCCCTTGAAAAGGAAAACAATCTCACTCCCTATAAAGTAAATTCTCCTTATCTCATGGTTTCTCCTTACCTGTTGGTTTCATAGTGATGGAGGGTGGTCATTTCTACATTCTGCAAATGAGAGTACTGTTCAGGTTACAGAACAGACATAGGATTCCAGACTGAGTAGTTTCACTCTCTAGGGCTGCTTTGATACATCTTCTATTGTGTACTTACAGCAGTCCAGGGAGACAATAAAACCCAAAACAGGGGGAAAATAAGATGTGGCACATCTTATATAGTCTTAAATGGGACTAGGCTACATGCAATTTAAAGCATTTTATGCAAAAGAAAATGTGTATAATATAAAAAATATTCTTCTCTTTTAAACTCTTTTGTACAATTAACTGATTCTCAGTAATAAGGATATAATGCAGGAAAAGGATAGTGAGTGTAATCCTAGCGAAGAAAAGAAATATATCCATTGCTTAAGAATTTTTTACTCTGAATAAACAAGTTAATTTTTCCAAGGTGTTAGTTTAAGAATAAGCCTTACAAAAAAAAAAAAAAACTCTTTCCTCCTTTTTGCAAAGCCAAGAATATAAAAATTAAAATTTGAAAGGATGTGAACTAGATGATCTTGTCATAATAAGTAGTCAAGTTTCCTCAGTATACATTTTTCAGCTCTTTTTATTCTACCTTGAACATTTATGACTATTCTTTTTGTTAGAAACAACAGACTCAAAGGATTCATTTAGCAGTTACACAATTGAAACAACAATATGATTAGTCTTTACAGCATGTATTACAGCATTCAAGTGTTGGGGAATTGTCTAAGGTAAATGTGCTTTATTTTGCCTGTATGATATATGTTCTAACACATACTTTGAAGCTGTGCAATCTTAACCTACCTTATCAATAAACACAGGCAACTACAAAGCCTGATGTTTTCTGTCAATATACATTTGAAATAAGTTACTTACTAGCCAAAAAATTATTCTGCTGCATGAGCTCATGAGCCTTCTCCTCCAATTTCTCAACAGAGTCAAAAGGCTGGAAACGGTCCAGTAACACACAAGAGGAGATATTTACTACAAGCTGTGTCAACAGGTCAATCTGTTTACTTGCTGAGCTGTTAAACATCCTGTTCATCATTGTTTCTAAGAAGAGGAAACAAATTTGACTTTCTTAGTTTTAATGAACAGAAGAGAAAGGTGTGTTCTCACTTGCACATCCTATAAGGGTAAATAACTTTTGTATTTTTTTTTTTAAAGAAAGCAGTTTAAAAATATAGGAATTTTAGTGTGAACTTGTGGAAGCATGGTTCACATTTAAGTGGCTTTTACAAGTCCTCAGCTGCATTTTCCTTCAACTTCAGAGCAACAAAAATGTAACAAATTCTAGCAAAGTTCTAGAAGGAGACCATGTCCTTGGACCTGTAGGACTTCTAACATTTCCTTATCTTTCCATAACTAATCCCACAAATACAAGCAAGTTACTCTACTTTGAACATCCCAACAGAGATCCATCTCTCTCATCCAGTAATGTATTGGCCAGTTCTTCTCTCCTTGACACTGCAAATATTTCAAGCACCATGTTATACAGGGCATAAGCATTTTGACTAGAAAACTACATTTAAGTACCTGAAAAAACCCTACAACCCCTCCATTTTGACTTTGATTTTATCTATGGATCCAGGATGAACGTATATATAGCTCAACCAGAGCCTGATTTCCAAAAACACTGAACCATTGGAGGAATTCAGGTCTTCATCTATTGGTAGAAAGTGTAGAGATAGTGCTATATCCTTATGTTTGAGAGAATGACCAGGATAGCACAATCTAGAAACAATCTTAGCTGATCTGGATTTAATAGAAACATCTGAATTTCTCAGGTAAACAATGTTATAAAACTTCCAACACAACCTTCCATCTTAACTTTTTCAAGACTCACTTGAAGACATAAGATTAAAAAGTATAAGTGATGACCTCATGTAATAACAGTGGTAACAGGCAAACCCTGGATCACAGATGTTACTCAGCATCAGCACAGGAAATACTAAGGCAGATAAGTGGAAAAATGGATGGAGTAGTCTCAAGAAGAGATATGATTACCAGTGAGGAAGGATAAAGATTATGAGAAGAAAAAGAAGAGGAACTGAGAGTCTAGAACTCAGAAGACAGGCAAGCAATGTCAGGGAGAATTCATGGGTGGAGAGAAAACATCACCAGCTATAGATATGAGAAGTCTTATTTACTGCTATCCTTGAAGAAGACCACAAACGAAATACCCATGCTGCTACTTGTTTTGTGGCATTAGAGAGAACAGAATATTCCTATGATTTAACTGAAGCAGTAAGCTTAAGCTTTCATATATATCTTTATATGTGTGTATATAGTTATATATAGCCCTATATACATACACATGCACCCACACAAAAAACGCGGAGATCTCTTCAACAGCTGATCTTTAAAAGATTCAAAATCAGTAATGAACTAAAAAAAAAAAAAACTTCTCTCTTATCAATTAAACTATTGAATATTTTGGCATAAGAAATATCAAGTAGCTTGCTGCCTGTTTGGAGTACGGCATACTTTAAGTCTGTGGAAGCAAACTGTTGTTATTCAACAGTTGTACCGTAGCATAGAAATAACACATATATATGAACAGAGGCAATCCGCAGGAAAGGTTCAGAATTAAGATCTATAGAATTGCCTATCTTGTATTTTTCCTGTTTCTAAACGTATAAATTATGAATAAAAAACTTGGCAAATCTGTGTTCATGATTATCATCATACTTTCACAGAATTACGAAGGCTGGAAATGACCTATAAGATCATCTAGTCCAACCATCAACCCAACACTACCATACCCACTAGACCATGTCCTCAACAGAATCACAGAATCTATTTTGTTACATACCAACTCAGCCCTCATCTTCCACTTGCTTGTTTAACCTATCATTAAGTAACTGGGAGGAAATATAAGCGTTCTATGTAAATCTACTAGGTAGAAGTGCTATTTAAGTAAAAGGCTGCAAAAAGAATAAATTGGAATAAACTAGCAATGAATGAATTTAGGTTAGAAATTAGGAGAAAGTCTCTAGTTATCAGATGATTTTGGTGGTCACAAAGTTTTCAGTGATGATGGTAGAGCTATTTGTTTCCAGCTTCTATATACAGAATAAGCTATTTGATTACAATGAGAGAAGCAGAGGGGTAGCATGGAAGAAAGATGCCTTGTTTGGGGGTTTTGTTTGTTTGTTTGTTTTACCCTGGCTGTTAAGGTCACACATAGCTCTCCATGAGGGAGATCCCTTGGTAGTGAAAAAACAATTCACATCTGGGAGAAATCACAGAAGAACAAGAGAGACAGACACAGCAAGCAGGAATCTAAAAGAACAGCCTGCAGAAAAACTGCCTCCCGGTGCCTCAAGAGGTTCGTAAGGACTGTGCCCAGCAAGAACCTCACAAGTCCTAGAGGAACAGATTTTATGTAAAATCAGTTACAGTCAGGAAATTATTGCAAATTGCTGGGTCAGAAAGCAAACAGAGTAATACAGTTGTCTTGCCCACAAAGCTAGTTTAGAAAGTAAAGGATGGTTTAAACCATTCTTTACAACTCTTCTGCCCTCGGTTAAATTTTCACTTTGTTCCACGTGTGTAAAACTTACACAGTAATCCTGTAAAAGAGTTTTAGGAATTAATAAATTGGTAAGGTTATATAGCATGATAATTTTATAGAGGTTAGAAGAGTTCTACATCAATCCACTCTGTGTCCAAGACACTTTCCAGCAGGAAAAAACATGCCACTAAGACTGTTAACAATTTTTATAGCATTGTAGAGAAGGAAAAAGATTCAAACACAAGTACCTTGGATTTGAGCATAATTAGAAGTCAGCTTAATGCAAGTGTAGATGTAATAAACCAAGGAAATATTTACTTTAGTTAGAAGACAAAATACATAATCACAGAGATTATGTGATTTTAGCAAACTTGAGCTTTGGATGGGAATCAACAGATTGTGAGTGGTAAAACCAATAACATATATGGATACATTTAAGATTTTAATTGGATCCAAGCAAGATAATTAAGGACTAAAAAGCTGATGCAGTATGAGAGTAATGAAATTTATAAAACCCCGTAAGATGAAAGGTTTACAGTAACAGCTGCACATGATTATGGACTAATAAAATGAACAAGAAAACAGACAAAACCACCATAAAAATAAGATGGCACAGCCATTTTTCAAAAAGCAAAATGACAAAGCAAATCTGTAAAAAGAAGTGTAATCAAAGTGTAAACAGAGAAGAGCGCTCCGGCGTTTTGGACAGATCAGCTTCACGAAGGCATAAATGCCATTGTGATCTATAGCCCATATCGATTTCCAATTTTTATATGATGCTAATTTTATCAACTGTATTACATTAAAATGAAGAAATTTTAGTTTCATATGCCATTCTGTTTAAATGATTTCCTGTATTCACCATCCAAGACTATTAACCATTTACTATATATTGTCAAATGTCCTTAGCTCTGTTAAAAAAATAAAACTTAAGAAACAAACGCACAGATTTCTGAAACAGTGAAGGTGGACCAAATAACCCCAGAGGTCTTGGTATCTACTTAATTAAATATTGTTTGCCTATAATTTATCATGTAGTTCCCAGTGTTAGATCCAAACAAACAAACAAACAATCCATCTCTTACTCAACTAGGACACTGAGACAGCTATGTTTCCATAGCTGTAAAGAGACTGTTCTTTCCTTCTCTCCTATCTTTCCAATTGTGCAATTTCCAGTTGTATTGTGATCCAGCTTCACCATGAGGGGTGATCTGTGCCTGACACAGACTAGCCAACAGTTCAGTGGTTAAGAAAATCTTCCTCAGACTTAGCAGATTCAGTTTGGAGTCCCTCAAGTAAGGAGGATACTGAACCCAGATTCTTACTTCCAGGATTGAATTCTGGACACCATTTGCCATTTTTCTTAGTCTAAGTGTGCACACCTAGTCCTAGCCTTCAAAACACAGCTTTCATCCAAGGCCAGTTTCAAATAAATCTCACTTCTTATGTGCAAAAGAAAAGCCAAGAACTTCATCTCACACCAACCATGACAGACCAGCTCAGGGCTGGTCTTACAGTTTAAGACTGAGAACACATTTCATCATTTATAAGGTCTCAGGAGCTTCAGTGGATTCTGACCCTCTTCTCCTTAGAGACAGGTACTGAAATCCAATAAAAGTTGCACTTCAGGTACACTTATTTGTTTATATTAGCTCTAGACTTAACTCTTTGACTGTAGAGGAGACTTAATAACTTGTATTGCTGTAAAGTCCATTTTTTCCAGCAATGATGGTCACCCAGGTCCTTTATGGGGGCATCTGAGAACTCAAAACCTTCCTTCTCCAAGAAATAACTAGAACAGATTTGTGTCTGGCTCATAATTATCCTAACTCTCACTGATAACAAACTACACAGAACTGTCCTCTCCACCCGTATCCTCCTCTAGGAAGCACACAGCTCCCTTTGTACATGATGTCACACTATCTGTTATTGTATTTTATCCCACTTTTCTCTTTCTGGTCCTCAAAATAATGATTTTTTTTCTTAAATGACATTAGACATGGCTTTCATACGGTCAGGTCCTTCTGGCACATGTAGACAACGATTTTAGTTATCATGCACCTACTCTCCTAACAACAGGACATACTGAGTTTTTTCAATTATCAAATTCTTATAAAATCTTTGAGAAGCTTAAATTTCCAGCATAACCTTTCTCTTCTCTTTAAATCCCCGTATACCCAAAAATACTCATAATAATCCCCATTATAAACTGTTCCCCTTGGGATATCTACCTGGCCCTGGAGGGCATATTCTCTACTCCTGGAGGTGTGGCTGCCAGGGCTCAGTAAAATGCAGAAAGGGTGCAGGTAAGGATGGCTGTGACCCAGGGGACACTGCTGGGCAGCCCCATACAGCCACCTGAGCCAGGGCCACTCTTTTCCCACCAGAGCTGCACAGAGCTGTGGCTGGGCCTTCCCCAGGCTGCAGCTCCCACCATGTCTCAGCCTGCCTGTGGACCTGGCCATGGACCTGCTGGTCTGGGACCAGACCCCCACCCATGGGGTGACATCCTGGTCTGGCCTCAACATCACCCCCATGGCCCTGTCTGGCCATCCCAGGGCTGTGTCTGACCCTGTTTACTCTCTACTGACCTGAGCACAACTTTGCTGCTCCCATATTATAGATAGCCCTATCTCAGGCTTTTCTGAGGCTCAAGGAGACTGCATGCAAATGATTTCCAATAAAAGGAGGAAAAAAAATACAGTTTTTGATTAAATGCACTAGATCCAATTTCATCTTCCATTTACTTCCACTTAAAATACATAGATTTCCTCCAAAATTTACTTAAAATACTTACTACTACATAATGGAACTGTGGCTACAGGGATTACTTCTCCTTTTCCTCGTTTTTAGTACAGCTCCTATGGCTTAATTCTCCCATGACAGTTGTCCACTTCTAATTTGTTACCAGATTTTTCAAGCCTTTCAATATTTTGAAATGCAAATTATCCAGTCACTCAGAAGAAAACAGGCAATTAGAAATACTTGAGACTAACTCAACAAGAGAATTTAAAGTCTGGTACTTTAGTATCATTTAAATAGGTAAAACATTCAGTTTCAACTGAAGGTAGTTCTAAGGTGAAGTTAAAGTCTAATAAGGGTAATCAGTAACCAAAAATGCACTTTCATGTACATACCATATACTTGCATTTTTTTAAAAAGTTTTTCCATGTCAATATCCAAATTACTTTCTATAAAGTGCTTTAGGAAATTGCTTTGCAGTGCTTCCTAAAATGAAAAGTGTTAGATATTACATCAGGTTTATCTTCTCTAAAGAAAATTAAATATACATATGCATTCATGTTCAATTCCATGACCAAGATTTCCTGCATAACACTGGACAAGTCATTTAGCCTCTCCATGTCTTCAGTCTTCCCTTCTTAACAGGTTAACTCCAAATATTTCCATGCTCCAAATTATTTCAAATAAACAGCAGAACATGTATCACCCATTGTGTACATCATTGTCCTCTTTTACTGCAGATATTTTAACTGTAAGTCCATTTTAATGTCCTTTCGAGTCTACTGGGACAGAAATCCATTTTCTTTTCCTACAAGATTTTCGGGCCATTGTACTATTAGCACTGGGAGTAGTAAAATAAATATGTTTTTAAAACTAGAATTTGGGAATTCCTTTAACAATATTTAAAGTTCTTTACGTCATTTTCCAAGTTCTAAGGGCAGAAAAATATTATTAGCTCTGCAAGTGCATCCTGGTATCTGCAAGTCTAATTGTGGTGGTTTTGATTGGGATAGTTAACTTTCTTCACAGTAGCTAGTATGGGGCTATGTTTTGTATTTGGGCTGAGAATACTGACAACATGCTAATGGTTTTAGTTGTTGCCAAGCAATGTTTACATTAAGCCAAGGACTTTTTCTATTTCTCATACTGCACCTTCTCTTCAAGAAGCTGAGAGTAGACAAAGCTAGGACAGCTGAATCAAACTCACCAAAGGGACATTTCACGTCATAAAACATCATACTCAGTATACAAGATTACAGATAATTACTTATATAATAGCTACCACCATTCCTTAATTGCATTTAAAAATAATAGTTCAATTGCTATGAATTAAATAGGATACTGTTTATTTTTGCAAAGTGTAACAGCCATGCATGTTTTTACAAGTCTAACATGGCAAACTAAATTTTATTGGGGAATAAAAGGGATGCAAATATGTAGAATGGGTAAAATTCCAGTAACAATAATGCTCTTTTTTTTGTCAGTATTTCCCACATCTTTTCTTTTTTCTAGTGAGTTACACACATTGTTGGAAAAAGCAGGTGATACAAAAGCAAGTTCCAGAAAATATGTTATTTCTTACATTTTTACATTTGTTTAAAATAGGTGTCTAAAGCTTGCAGGTGTACCCTACTTATTTTATTTCTACTATTGACTATACTGGATATAGATAGGTAACATTGCTTTTATGTATTTTCACCTCAGATGTTTCTCAGTACTTCACTGCAGGCTCATAACCTAAAGCAAAACTGACTCTTTTTCAGCTCTTCCTAAACCTGAAGCCAGATAGATGCGGACTTGTACAGAAATAGAAATTCCATGTACTTGTGCAGAAATAGAAATTCTGAACTTGTACAGTATAGAAATTCTGTCTAGATCACATAACAAATAATTGGAAAATAAGAAGCCCTCCCACCATTCACCAACCTGCAGTTGTGAGACCATGAGGACATTTCCACTGTTTTTGAAAACCTCAGACATCCTAAGCCATGTCTCAGAATAAGTCTTCAATTTTTCAACAAAACTGAAAGTGAAATTAGCCTGGGAAAAAAGAATACATGGACACCAATAAAGTAAAAACTGCGCATAGCAAATCATAAAAAAAAAGGAAAAAACATCATGCTTCAGATCTTCTGCAACCCCTTTCCATTTGTGCTGGTTTCAGTCAGGACAGAGTTAATTTTCTTTACAATAGCTCGTATGAGGTTATGTTTTTAGATTTGCCCTGCAAATAGTATTGATAAGGTGGTTTTCAGTCGGTGCTGAAGAGTGCTTGCATCAATTCAAGGGCTTTTTCAGCTTCTGATACTGCATCTGTGTTCCCAACTTTATTACTGTAAGCAGGTTGGAGAGGTGACAGTTCAGACAGCTGACCCAAACTGACTAAAGCGGTACTTCATTCCACAGCACATCATGCTCTGTATATAAGCCAGGGGTGGGCCAGGGGTCTATAGCTTGCTTGTTTGTTATATACCTAGCTCTTTTACTCATGTATTCATTCATTGTTTGTTTTGTTTGTTAGTGAGTTGGTGGGTCAGTTGACTTTCCCAGTCATACTGTCACTTGTGGAGTTCGCTCGGACTCTGCTGCGATTGCTCTCGGGCTCTAGCTCTGACTCTCACTACTCAGGATGTGGCTGTATATTGGTGGGCAGTTGTATCATATGTTC
>NW_010254495.1:0-5977 GCF_000690775.1 Eurypyga helias
TTCCTGGCTGAACCCAGCACAAGATTTCAACCAGAATTGTAGTCTTCAAACTTTTAAAATAGAAAATATTGTCTTTTCCACTTTTCTGAATACTGGTGTGATTATGAAAATGGAAGTTAGCTGAGATTAAAATATTACTGTATATCCCCAGTATTAGAAAGTATTACTGTGTATTTTTTTAATGATGTATTTATTACATATAATCCTCTATCCCTTAAGTCTTTTCTACCTATACAGTTGAGACATTTACCACAGATCCAATTAAATGTAGTGGGCACATTGAAGAGGCATTTAGAATCAGATATTGCATTTGCATCACAGTTTTTCATGTCCTCAGAGAGACAGATTACACCAGAAAGTTCTTGTTATTAAAATAGAGTGAATGATCCAGAAAACTACCTGATGCAGGTACAGCTCCCACAAAGCTACTAGTTTTGGGCAGAATAAGAAGGGACAATTAGTTTTAAACCTTTCATCCAACACAGATCTCTACAGGGGTTATTGTTATAGTGATATTACACAATTTCTGAAAAGGTTTGCAGCTGCAACTTGCTTCATTCATTTGTTAGGAAGTATTAATATTTAAATGTCATGTAACCTGGACTCCTGTGAGAATTAATCCTTCAATAGAATACATTTTCCAAGAAATTCTTAGACTTTTTTGCAAAAACTTTGCTTCTTAAACAAATCTTATACTTTATTCCTTAAGAAAGATATTATTCAGACAAATGCATATTGCAATTTGTTTATCTCTAATCCCAAGAAACTCACCAAAACTTTTCTTACAAAGTAACAGATACAGAAAAATAGTAACAGTTGGACCTTTGTCCCAAAATTTCTGAAAAAGATAACAAGGCAGTTGAATAACAAGGGATTTAAACTTATTCATGATCAGACATAAATGTTTAAATCTGTAGAATAAATTATTCACTGTTAATCTTTCTTCTATTTCCAAGATATGCTTGATATGTTTCCCATTTGAATGTCCATTTCATATTTTTTAATAAATTTACTGTCATCTTTTATACAAAAGCCTGTATTTTCAGAGCTAGAAGTCTGAAGTAAGAGCACACTGAGGCATCCAAATAAGTGACCTGATTTTTAGAAATGTTGAGATTCATCTTCCAGTGTGATCAATATATATTGATTCCACATACTACATTCTCTTTATGCAGTTGAAAACATACCAATATTGCCATCCAGAATTTCATCAGGAAGCTATAAAAAAATTCTTAGATATCTGTGTTATTGACAAAATAAAAGTAAGTGTCAAAGTATAATTCCAGTGGTGTATAGTGTTAGTAATACCCAACATTGATTTGTAGACTTTGAATTAGAAAATTTATTTATGTATTCTCTCAAATGCAACAAATATTTTCAAACTGAATGCTATAGATAAGGGTTTAAAAACTCTCTGACCTCTCAGATAGTTCAATTGAAATCTTCTTTCTTAGAGATGTAGTTATTAACAATACATATTTATAGCCTACATTTTCTGTCAGAACAGTTTCCCTGTGAAGACAAGCTACTGATCCTGAAAGGTTTGTTATGTTTTTTTCATATAATTCTTATCATCCTGAAAATGCCATAACTTTCCTCACCTGAAAGCTCTTACTGGATTATAAACTGGAAAAATCGACATCCTATCTCCGTTAACCTTTGGCAAAGCTTGAGGAACTATTCCTTGCTCATGAAAAAGTCATCTAATTGCTAATCTATAATCCTTTTAATATGCTCTATGTTTTGGATTGATCTATTGCCAGCTGACCCAGCATTGCCCATGGCTATATTAATCCTATTATTCACATGTTCCAATGGAATTCCTTAATGAAGTCTGAAAGGCTTGCATGATACTGATATTAAGGATGGTTACACTTGTATTGCACCTAATTATGGAACATTCTGTTGTATCACCTATTAGTGCAAATTACATTTTTTTCTAAGACATAATTTATTTTGATTACAAGCTTTATCATACTGTTTTCATCTGTGTTCTCTTTTTTTTTGGGGGGGGAGGGAACTGGGGAGGGATGTATGACATATTTACAGCTTAATGTTATGGTTTTAATATATTAATAAGCATTACATTGCTTGACCAGACAGAAAATAAAATTAACAAGGTAAACAATGATAGTTTAAAAAATAGGAGTAGTAAAGAATAATAGCATCTTATATAATAAAAACTCTAAAAACAATCACAAATTGCTAGTCCTTAAAATACTCTTTTAGGAAAATGTATTTTATAATATTATAACTTTGTAGAGAAAGAAATTATGGAAGCATGTTAATAGTAAAGACATTTTACTATCATCTGACACAGTTCTTCAATCTTGACTCTGTCATTCTTTCTTGCAGAAAATATAGGAACTGTAAGCTTTGCATTGACTTGTCCTTTAGGAGTTTGAAACAATTCACAACTGTCGAGACTGATGTAATCACTTTTAGTGACCCACACTAAAAAACAAATCTATCTTTCACTCCTTGCATTACAGAGCAAGTAAAACACATCATCTGTAAGTACTGCATCAGAAAAAAGTTTCTAATCCAGCCATCTGTAATCCAGTGCAACTTGGAAAAGAAAGATCCCTATTCAAAAAAAACTGAGTCTTATTATGGGTTGGGTCATGTATCTCCACAAAACTTGCCCTGCAGTTACAAGAGAAATCACTTACCCTTCATGATGCCATAAGAAAAATAATAGCCTGCCCTCTCAAAAAATCACTCAAACCAATTGTCACATGTGTTACTCTGTCAACCATCCCAAGATGTAAGAGCAGCAAGAACAGAATCTGTGTTTTTTAAATTGTATCTCTTCTATGTTAACATCCCAACTTTACAGTAACCTCCATTTGCTTTGTATTGGATATTAACATTTTATTATTAACCCTTAAAAATTAAAGATTAATGATGTTGTAATGTTTCAGCTGCTGACTAATCAGCAGAATACACATGCTCCTCATTGGCAGAAAAATAAATATTAAAGCCTCAGCTGAATAGTAACCTTCAGCTACCTGAGCTGTCTCTCTTAGATCTTTTTCAAAGTTCTATATCGATCCCATAAAACATAACCTTTGACAAGTATTGTGACAATGGAGTATTGATTATTTTCTTAGCCTTACTGTCTTATATATTTGTATACAAATACTGATTCACAACAACATGTACTTAAAATAGCCAGCTTATATTATGCAACATTGTGTAACCAGCTATTTGCTTTTGCTTTCTAAACACCTGAGAAAATGAGGATGTATGCATGTTGTCTCTGAAATATTTCATTAAGGTTGTCTGATTGGAATGCTAATTAATTATTCAATATAATGGCTACAGGTACTCATAAACAAGAGTCACATGTCTCATTCAGGATAATATTTTAAAATATACTACATTGTTGGCTTTGGGGTTCATAATTGTAGATATACCATTGCAGCACAGTTGCACATTACTCAGCATGTGTATCCATTTTGAGAAAATACTGCTCTCACAAAAATCTCTGGGAATAATAATTCTCTCTACATGCAGTGTCACTGACTTTGATTTTGGCTTTTTTACAAAGCAATAGCTTTCCCTGGACACTCTGCTCATTCCCTCCACAGTGCCTTTCACAGAGCATTCTCCTTTCCTCTCTGCACATGCATCTGAATTTCCTTACAAAGCAAATCAGAGATTGAGGAATTCAGTCTGTCTCACCAGGAATTCACGACCTACTTCATAGGACCTGTGTCCTACAACATGGAGTCAAGCAACATTTTGCACAACTAAGAGGACAGGAGCAACTTTAAGGTAATTTGTCATGCTATGTTGCTTCCCTACCCTAAGCTGTAGGAGATAACTATGCAATGCCTCTGAAACACTCCCTGCACTGTAGAAATCACCTAGAAATGAGACCGATGCTGCTTAAAAAGACTCGATAAGACATAACTGGAGACTGAAAATTCACCTGGTGTTGCACTACAACCCAGTTATCCACTCTGAGTAATCCTTCATCTTACCAGTAACTTCTTTGTCATCAAGAAACAACTCTGTGAATTGGGTGCGATTCAGCTTGGGCAACAGCATAACAAACTAGGACACAGCATTGGCAAGAGACGTAAGCAGAAAACCATGAACATCACAGAATGTAAGAGAGTCTCTGACTCATTGTGTTATCTTAAAAGAGAACTGCGTCGATGTTGGACATATTTCTTTTGACCACTATTAGTAAAGACTCACCAAATAGAAAACAAAAAAACGAACAAAACCAACTGGCTATGCAGGACATCAGTATTGCTCAGATGTTAACATAGTTGGAATTTCATTGACTAACTGCAAACAGGAAATAAAGCAGCAGCCATTAAGAAGGTTGAATACCAAGTCAAGACAATGTTATAGACCATGTAGTCTGAGGGACAAAGTATGAAAGGCCCATAAAATTCATAGATTGAATGCAAAAACGAGAAACATCTGGAGTCATATGTGCGGAGGTTTATTTTTTACTATTTTAGATTCCTGAGATCCTGAGCAAATCCTTTATGTTCTCCATTATTAGCATTGCTGTTCTTACCACCTCATTTGGCTAATGTATTATCTTTTTTTTTTTTTTTTTTAAATAAAAGGCTAAGATATCATTTTGGAAGGAAGGAGGAGAAGAGGAAATAAATTATTAATTTCATCTTTGATTTTGACTTAATAATACCAATTATCAATATCATTCTATTTCCACATTATTTCTAAGATATTTGTGATAGTTCATTGTTAACAGCTGTATTTGTGTATAACTGATTTCCTATTTCTCTTGCTGAAGTAAATTGACACAGATTTACTTGTGTCTTAATGTCTTTTTTCTTTTTCCAAATGCTTTTAAATCATTTGTAATTGCTTTCAAGAAATCATTATTTACTTCCATAAGGAGTGGTGATAGTTATGCCATTTTTTAAAGTTAAAAATGAGATATCCTTTTTTTCTGGGAGTTAATGAATTTTTAACTCTGCAGGTTGTCAATTTGTAGTCTGGATGCTGCTGAACTAGGCTTTGAACATCTCAGCAAGAAGGCTTTATAACATTTCTGGTTTTTATAATACAGTTAAAGAACTTGAAAAGAGTGAAAGTGATTCAGTTACTTCTGCTAACATATTGATGAGTTGTCTTAAAATTATCAGATTCACAAGTATGTTAGATATACTGTGTTATTAGGCTAATTTTACTCTGGGAGTTGGTTTGTAGAGTTCACTGCAGCCATTCTTTCCTGAACTCCTGCTTTGCAGTTACTTCGAAATTCTGAACAAAGTTTCCATTATATGTAAGAATAGTAAATAATTTCTCTGTTGTTTGCTGGATTACATTTGTTATTTACTTTCCCAAGAAATATATATTAGAATTTGCATATCACCAGTTCATCACAAATATTAATTATTAATTCATCATAATAACTCACAAGTGAAATACGTGATGCTCCTCTGTACAAAGTTCAACACAAACTTTAATTAAGTTTCAAAAAAAAATTAAAGTGGCTGCCTACTGTATCATTTTCCAGGTACCATACTCTATTCCTGTTTTCTACCAAAATAATGTGAGCAATGACAATAAATTCACAAATTAAGCACCTGCTGTAAAGAATACAATAATTATATTTAAAAGTCCAGAATAAAAGTTCATTGTAAATTGTCATAACTATCTCATCTGGGGGTTGATCAATCAAATAAACTTTAAGTTTGAGCAATATATTTCATAAAGTAGTGAGAACCTTGCAGCAAAGCCATCAAACAGAAATAGCAATATTAATCAAAAATGGCTCACCGCAATAAGTGAAGGTTTAATAAGTATAAATGTACCGAAGCAAAATATTTAGTTAACCATACATGCTCTGCTGAATCAGCAGACTATACCATAGGTTGTTCTACTAAAGCATATCTGTACATTAAAGTAATTGAAGAAATCAGTTCCTGTGGTGCCAACAACTTATTTATTTCCATTGTAAAGAAAACTTTAGTACTGAAGTAGG
>NW_010254495.1:5997-88177 GCF_000690775.1 Eurypyga helias
GTTCACCTGCAGAAGATAAAAATATATTTTGTTTATGCTAAATCCAATAGAAAATAATATTACCTGAGGGATAAATTCAGATTGTTTCAGGAAAATATTATATTTTTTCTTAAAATCTGACTAAAACACAGGGTTTAGGTAAATGTTTCCAAAAAGGGTGAAGAACATTTAACTAGGTTTTTTTGGCCTTATTTTCATGTGTTTGTTTTATACTGACACAGATTTATCATTGTGGTTTTTGCAGGAGAATTCTAAAGAATATTTCTAAACAGTCTAGTCATTTTGAAATAAAGTTAATGTTCTGAATGGGCTGTGTCTGAATTCCACAGTGCAAAGTCTAACCAGGAGAACAAAAAATTCACACAGAGAAGAAAAAAAATCAACTCTGGAATGCAGTTTACTTCAAGGCAGACTTCATTTATTAAGTGGGCTTTTTTTCCTCTCCCTTTTTTTTACATTTAAATGCAATTTCAATATAAATTATCAAGAAAAGGTACAGTATGATGGGGAAAAAAAAAAGCTGAATTTTCCCCCGTGTGAGAAAAGTTTATAGTATACATGGAACCTTAAGAATAACTCCATCAGTACATTAGGATAAACTTGATAAATTCTGTATGCAGTCCAGTTTCTACACACTATGAACCAGTAAGTAGCTATTTCATATAACAAAAGCAGGTCCTGAAATCTGTGAATTTAGTCTTAAAAAAGCTATTGTTGCATAAATGTAAGGGTTAAGATTATGAAAATATCTGGAAGAACACAAAAATTAAACAACCTACTACGGCTGGACATTGGATATGAAGGGTTATTATTCTGTCCAGGGAAACTTGAGGAATCAAGAAGCTGTACAGACAGTGTGCTGCTGAGGAACAGGAAACAGTTTCCTCATTTTCTAGACTTACAAACTAGTAACTGGAAGGATTTATAAGCCTGCACCATCCCAAAACAATGTTTTGTGGTGAGGTCAGAATAGCTAATCCTCAGCTGAATCCTCGGTCACCTCCCACTGACAACTATCCATCCATTATACAAGTTATAGGCTATCATTGTGGAAGCTGCTGCTCCTGTGAGATGAAACTTCTGGCACCAGGAATACACATATCTCACACCTACCCATGGACTTTGAACTGCTGGAAAAGGGATTTTGCCTCTTCTAGCGGTAGCAACCGTGTGGGGAAAAAAGATGTATTGTCTCAGGGAGTAATAGTACAAAGAAAAAATGTGTTTCTTTTTCTTCTCCCTTTCTCTTCCACACTAAGTTTATAATAAACTTCAAATAAAGTAAATAAAACAAAAAAAAAATTACTTATTAGAACAAACATTTGAATTCTGGGAGGCCTCAGTTCAAGCCATTTCTGAATTCAGATCAGGAACTCAGATATTTTTCTTTCTGTTACAAAACAGTACTGTGACAGGTTGCCTACAGACTATGGTTTGACAGATGTTTCTTGATATCTGTTTCTCAGTTTTTAATTGTTAGTGGTACAAAAACTTCCAGTTCTATAAAAAATCTACATAATAAGTACATGGCAGATAAAACTTTTTAGAAGAAAATAATATCATCTAGTGTATCAGATGAAGTATCTGGAAATAGCAGACAGATTTTAAGACTCAATTATTTCCCAATGTTTAGCAAAATAGCAGCCAACTCAAAACAAATCACAGTTTGAAACAACAAATCATAGAATCATAGAATGGTTTGGGTTGGAAGGGAACTTAAAGATCATCTAGTTCCAACCCCCCTGCCATGAGCAGGGACACTTTCCACTAGACCAGGTTGCTCAAAGCCTCATCCAGCCTGGCCTTGAACACTTCCAGGAATGGGCATCCACAACTTCTCAGGGCAACCTGAGGACTTCTTCCTGATATCTAATCTAAACTTCCTCGCTTTCAATTTAAACCTGTTACCCCTTGTCCTGTCACTACAGGCCCCTGTAAACATTTCCCTCACAGCTTTCTTGTAGGCCCTCTTCAGGTATTGGAAAATTGCTATAAGGTCTCGCTAAAGCCGCCTCTTCTCCACACTGAACAAGCCTTTCTTCATAGGAGAGGTGCTCCAGCCCCCTGATCATCTCCCTGGCTGTCCTCTGGACTCAGTCCAATTGGTTGACAACTTTCTTATGTTGAGGGTTCAACAGCTGGACGCAGTATTCCAGGTGCAGCCTCATGAGAACAGAGTAGAGAGGAAGAATCACCTCCCTCAATCTGCCAGCCGTGCTTCTCTGGATACAGACCAGGATACCACTGGCTTTCTGGTCTGCCAGCGCACAGTGATGGCTCATGTCAAACTTTTCATCCACAGTTACCCCAAATTCCTTCTCCTCAGGGCTGCTCTCAATCCATTCTCCACACAACCAGTATTTTTGCTTGGGATTGCCTCAACACACGTGCAGGACCTTGCACTTGGCCTTTTAAACTTTCTGAGGTTGGCACAGGCGCACCTCTCCAGCCTGTCAAGGTCCCTCTGGATGGCATCCCTTCCCTCCAGCGTGTCGACCACACCACACAACTTGGTGTCGTCAGCAAACTTGCTGAGGGTGCACTTGATCCATGTTCCATGTCACTGACAAAGATGTTAAACAGCACCGGTCCCAGTACCTATCCCTGAGGAACGCCAGTTGTCATTGCTCTCCACTCAGACATCGAGCCATTGACCAAAACTATTTGAGTGCGACCATCAAGCCTGTTTTTCATGCACCAAGTGTTCCATCCATCAAACCCATGCCTCTCCAATTTAGAGACAAGGATGTCATCTGGAATGGTGTTGAATACTTTGCACAAGTCTAGGTAGATGACATTGGTTTCCCTTCCTTTATCCACGAAGTTCATGACAGCATCATAGAAGGCCACCATATTCGTTAGGCATGATCTGTCCTTGGTGAAGCCATGTTGGCTGTCACCAATCACCTTCACATTTTCCATGTGCCTTATCACAGTTTCCAGGAGGATCTGCTCTATGATATTGACAGACACAGAGGTGAGACTAACTGGCCTGTACTTCCCTGGGTCCTCCTTTTTACCCTTTTTAAAGATGAGGGTTATGTTTCCATTTTTCCATTCAGTGGGAAATTTAAGTTAAACTAATAATGGTGAGTGATCTGCAAGAACAAACAAGTTAAAAGCTAAAAAGTAATTAAGTTTATTCAGAAAAGACAGAAGAGACTGGAATGTGTCTAAAAAACAGTATCACAATTAAGGCCATAAATTGAAGTATATTTCAGAGTTATAATTTTCATTTAAAGACTTACCTTTGCAGTTTTTTGTTATTCTCTGCTGAGCATCAGAACCAATAGATCAGGAAACAGCTATTTTGTTAAAAATTTTCTCCCAATGAGGGTTAGTTGACCAAGCGAATCCATTTTGACACAAGGTGATTGCTTTGCTTCACCTGCATAGTTTCAGTGTGGCTTTGGGCACAGAAGTACCACTGGAAGAAAGCATACATTGTGTTCATGAATTTTGATGCTCCCTTGATGTAGTGGGGGAAGGGATTGACTCTGCTGGCTTCAATGGACTGCTTTGCCAATTGTTGCCCTGATAAGGTCTGGTTCCATATGATATTAACTTGATGGATGTTTGGCTTTTGTGATGAGTTTGGCAAGGTCAATGCTGTGTGAAAATTAGCAGGATTTTATTTTTAAGATTGAGAAAATAAGGGAAGTATTTTAAGATATTATATTCCAGTATCATTTAGTGTCATTCAATGATTTTCTTATAGATTAGTTTAAGTTATATCATATGTCATGATTAAACACCAGCCAGCAACTAAGCATGAGAATTCATCAAACGTTTTAATTGGGTGATGTTAAACTGGCCTATAAACAGTCACTGTTCCAATTCCAGAACAAAAATTGTCTGCATCATAGACATGAATTATAATACTCAATTAGCTTATAGAGGACCTGGAATCAAGTTCCCAAATCTTATGCTTCCATTTTTCTATGCTATTCCTTGTTGAGGATTAAATCTCTTTAATTTTGATTAAATATCATTTTTAGATCCGAAGAAGCTTTTGGCACATTTCTGAAAATATCTCCCATACTGGTACAGTCACAAAACAGTTCATTTCTAAGGGAGATATTTCTTATCATCTCTGGTCAGGGGTATAGTAAACAATCATTAGGGGTAAGAGTTGTCTCATCTACTGAGTTTGGGTGGATAATTTAAAACTGAGATTTTTTTGAGATTGTAATGAAAAAATTGTATCTTCTAGTGATATCTGCCTTCGTCAGTAGGCACAGAGAGAGAAAGATAAAAGTTCAGGGAACAGTCAATAATATTAAGAGTTCTTAAAAGAACTGTTCCTTGATTTTTACTGGGTACAGCTGTACTGATCAAGACAGAAAGTTGTATGTGTTTCTATCTGCATATTAATTTGGCAAACAGTGTTTTATACTTTAAAGACAGTCACTTGATTCATCATAAAACTTCCTAATGCATGGAAAATAAAGCCTGATGTTTCTGTCAGTTACTAGACTAATCTTTTGGAGGTTATTAAAAGAAAAAGAGGAAAAAATATCAAGACTTGCATTTCCTTGTTTTTCATTGGGTCTGTACCACAAAATGTTTCAAAATAAACCATTCTGTACATTTCCAAAGCTAGGAAAATAAAAATAAACTTTTTTTAAAAAAAGGCACACTAAATATTAGAATATTTGAAACATATAAACATTGCAAAATACTGTGAATACTTTCTCTCCTGCATTTTCCTAACTCTAAAATGGCATCAACATTATGACAGCACTTGCTAAGCCACAGTAAATGTGTAAACTGTGAGAGAGAAAAATGCTTAATGACAAGTTACAAAATTTGGCTTGGCATGGAAAGCAATATTAAATATAGACAGAATATTGATTCCTCATGATGTAGCATATTTTGGTAACTGTATTCAGTGTAAGAGCAAGTCCACTGAAGTGAGCAAAAAGATCATTGATTTCCCTGTTCTTTGTATATTTAAAATAAGTAAATAAATACATTCTTCTGTAGATGTACCCCATGTTTTTGTAGGAAGCTTCTGGATTACATTTGGAATCTCTGTTTACGGGGAAAAAAAAAACAAAAACACCCACACACATTTATTCACCTGTGTTTTTCCCAAGATAAGAATTATTGAGAATAATGAAAATAAGCAGAAAATATCATCTGAGCATGAAAACAATCTAAAATACAAAAATATAAACCTTTTCTATTTTGGAATATTTCTAATTTTCCTATTAAACATTATCCACCTTTTCTAATGCAGAATTCAATTTCCAGCACAAAAGAGATAAAACATTGATAATGGTAATAGATATTAATCTAAAATGGAATGAAGAAAAAATAGGATCATGCATTAAAATATGTTAATGTTAGTGTTTGCCTAATATCCATAATATTATAATATGTTTTTAATGTATTTAGGCAAACTGGAAAAAATGACATTAATAGCAGTTAATAAATCCCTTTATTCTGTATGTTCAGATATAATTTACATGCAGAGATCATTGTGTTCCTTGTCACACATTTGCAATGAAAATAGCAATGAAATTAATTAATCTAGCACTACTGAAGTGGGCACTGCAGTACAATCTCAGTAATCCTGAGCCTGAAAAATACCAATAATACCAAAATATATACAGTAGCAAACAGAATACACAGTGTCATATATACTAGCTTATATCAGGGAGTTCTCTTAACACATGGAGAAAGTGCCAATAAGTCCATGGAAAATGTATTGCATTAAACATGTCAATAACAAACTCTTATCAGCTTAATGAAACAGATGTTCAGGATTCCAAGTGGATTGAATGACACTGATAACTTCATTCACAACTAATAGTCAATGTAAAATATGATTTTCTTAATAGAGTAGAGCACAGTATTGATAATTAAATAAACTTTTAATAATGAATCTGTCACAGAGCAAGAAGCACTATGAATCATTCATAGTTACATGCTTGAGGCAAAAAGTGAAAAATGGTTAATTTTTTTTCACTTTTTTCCTGCCAGATTTACCTTTCCAAATTAGCCAGTCAAACTACTGGAACAACGAGGTCAAATTTTTGACAGGGTTAAAATATCATGGGTAAAGGGTAATAAACATTAAATTATTTAAATCAGAAAGCAGCATGGCCTTAATGCTCAATAAATTATTCAAGTTTTTTTAAAATAAGACACTATGGCAGAGTCTACGAAAGTTTTCCATTGCAAAGTTGGAGTAAATAATCTGTTCTTAATGTTTCACTGCATCTAGTTCCTCAGAATATACATTTTTCCTCAGTCCAGTCTCTCAGTGTCTAATGTCACTGCCTGAGCTATGAACTGAAATGTAGTAAAACTCTTCCATAATCTGTCCACAGAGTTTTTAGTCATGGATTTAAGCATACAGTTGAGTGATGGGTATTCCAACCAATAGAGTTATTCTTCATATAGCAGGAAAGTCCTGAGTTTTCTAAGATGGCCTTCTAAGATCCCTCAGGCATTTCACACAATGCCATGTAAGACACACTGAATCAGTTTACTGAAAAGAAAAGATTAGAGGAAGAGAAAAAGTGATGCCAGAATTGCAGATGACACCAAATTGGGGCAGAGGGTCAATAGGCTCAAGGGAAGGGCTGCCATCTGAAGGCAGTACAAGCTGTGGAGAAATGGGCCACAGGGGTGTGATGAAATTCAGCAAGGGTAAATTTGGAGTCCCACACATGGGAAGGGAGACCACCTTGAAGTGATATGGGCTGGGGGGCAGCTCTGCTGGAGGAGTTGGCAGAGAGTGAGCTGAGCACACAGTGAGCCTTTGCAGCAAAGCAGGCCTGTGTCCTGCACTTTATGGACAGGAGCACAGCTGGTAGTTCAAGGGGAATGATCATTCGCCTCTTCCCAGCATTCATTACACCACATCTAAAGGCTGTATCCAGTTTTTTTCACCCAGTACAAGACACTGATAAACTGGAGCAAGTTTACAGGACAGCCATCAAGATGGTCAAGGGCTGGAGCACTTCCCCTGTGAGGAGAAACTAAGATGCACATGTTCATCCTAGAGAAGAGACAGCTTGTTTTTCAGAAAGACTATGCAGTCACCATCCCTGGAGATTTTCAAGACATAACAAGACCCTGAGTAACCAAGTGTGACCTCATAAGCAATTCCGCTCTGAGCTGGAGGTTGGACTAGAGATGTCCTGAGGTCACTTCCAAAAAAAAAATAAAATGTTAATCTATCTCTCGAGTTCACAACTAAATCTTCACTCCCTCTTGGGTCTTGTTCACTGAATTCACTCTCTATCCTGGCTGGACTGATTACCTCCATAGATGAGCTACAGATGAGAACCATCTGTGCTAGTGATGAGAGCACAATGGTTACATTGGATGAATGAAGAGACTACAAAACTACTTCTTGGTGCTTTGAATAGCTGGGCTGTCATCCTTTGCAAATACATTATACAGGTCAGTTTACATCTTTTAATTTGGAGAATTTTCACTCCATCAAAGGTCATGTTTATTATGTTAGTTATTGGTACTGCAAGGTTATAAACTGGTCCCAGTACTTCATTGTTCTGTCTGACTCTGCTGAGTTTTGTATAGATGAAAACAGACAGGGTAGGATAGAAACTACCCAGTCAAATAGCCAGTGAAACACTGCTAGTGACCTTGGAGAAGGCACTATTCCAAAGGAATTTGAGTGCTCCAGCCTCTGCACTTCTGTGTTATTCTCTTTCCACCTTCATTCTCCTGAATGTCAAGCAACAGCAGAAAACATTTCTATGTATCACTCTGTGTAGTATAGATTCATATATCTTATATTATTTTAAACCAAGTTAGCTTAAATTGCAAAACCAGATACATCAGCTTGCATCATGCTTCATTCTGTTCTGCCATCTTAACTCACTTCCAGCTAACTTTACCATATCGACATAATGCTGCAAACTGCGGGAGAGAAACAACTCACTAGATAATTGGTGACCACTAGTATTAGTTTACCAGTGATGGGTCAAGCACCACTGCTGTGCAGCACAACTTTCTGCATGTTCCCAGAGCTTGTACATTTTGTTTCCCTAGGACTGCAATGTATGGTTAATTGTTTGGCACAGACATATCCTGGTCTGTCTCATATTCTTTCTCTGCTGTGCCATAATTCTTCAGTTTCTTTATTCAACAGGATTTACTTTCTTGCGACCAGATACATATGGTAAGTAATGCAAGTAGCTCTGTATTACACTCACGTCCTCAATTAGTTCCTCCCTATTGAAGAAGTAGATCCAGGACAGTTTCTCCTCTGGATGGATTTTCTACTTTCTGGATCATAAAGCTGTCTTCTCTGTATTCTAGGAACTACTTTCATGTTTTACTGTCTTCATTACCTAATGGGTTTCAAAATGGTTATTGTAAAGTCCCTCATGAATAAAGTAGCTTCTGGTTTTTAACACTTTAAGATTTGATGTAGGAATTTTACATTCCAAGTCAGATGACCTATAAAAAATATACACAATAATTTCTTCATCGTACCTGTTTATTTTTCCAAGGCATACTGTACCATTAGCTGGTCCTGTTGTGTTTTCATATTTTTCTATGTAATGATTCAAATACTTTATTTCAGGCCTTATTATCACATTTTCCATTCAATTTTTTATACTTTAATTCTCACCTAGCAATATGCTGGTTCATATTTTCTCCTCTATTGTTTCTTTAGTACTTTTCTTCTGCTTTGCTTTCTTTTCTTGGCACATGTTACATCTTACTTTTCTACTGTTTCATTCAAATAGTCTAGAGCAACTAAAAGATTTCTCTTTTCAGCTGAAAATTAACCATTTTACTTTGTTCACTTTGCCTGAAAAGATAAAGATCTGTCTCAACCATTTGTATACATTCTTTTAAGAAAGCATGTTCCGTGTATTAACTAAGAGATACAGTAAGGCGCAGTTGTTGCTAGGAGAATTTTTCACCAGAATAACGGAAAAATAGTGATTTGTCTGAATATAATTTATAGCTGCCCTGAGGCTGCAGAAAATTATGCACTTTCTTTTATTCACAGAATGCCTTACAAATGTCTACTCAAGATACCTCTTTTTCCACCTGTGGTTTTGCCTGTAAAGCTCCGTATTTTTAGTACAGTGTAGTAATGTGTTCATAAGGAAAAGTAGCATACTTTTTTTCTATAAGGTAACATCCACAATATATATGATTTCCTTATAAATGCAGTCTGTAAAGTAGCCAGCTTCTAATCACATATAACAATCACTAATGTCTAATTATGTCTTACAGACACAGTAGAAGTGGTAGTATACCTATTTCTTCTTTTTCTCACCAAGGGCATTAAGAACATTTGGTAAGCAACAAAAGTATTTAAGAGAAAGAATTTTAAGTTTTCAGAATTTGTACTTCTAACTGTCTTGGGTATTTTTAAAATCTACACTGTGAGATGCTGAAAATCAAACAGGATTAAATATTCATTTTTTTAATTGATTCCTTTCACAGATAATAATTCTAGTAAACTCCCTGGAAAGTGAACTCTAGCTGTCACTTCCTCATTCACTCTCACTTGTGGTTGTCAGAATGAACTTACTGACATCACAGACCTCTACTAAAATTTCTGGGAAACTTCACATCATTCAGTTTAGAGAATACAAAATTATTTACAGAATAGTGTTATCGTGCTGTTACATGGTTCATGGAAATCCATTGTTAAACACGGAATCAATTTAAGCAGGTTCCAAAGCAACTGCAAATAATCAGAATTTAAAATAAAAGTCTTGCATGAAATACTGGTTGACTCCCAGTAAGTCTGGGTGTTCTCAGACTAAGAAAGCATTGGAGAAACAAACTCAGAAAAAAACAAATGAAAGTGTGTCGTCTCTAAATTACCATTTGTGAGGGCCCAGGCATTAATAGTCAAGTTCTTTAACAAGATTAGTTTCAATATTTGTAATTGTAGTTTACTTTCATAGTATTAATTGTAGAGATTCAGGCACCTGCTTCCAGTGAAAATGTAACTGTATTTTATATATTAAGACAATAAGGAGACTGAAGACAGTAGTATTTTTGATGGATGTGGACTGTGATGTCTAAGGGGATGAGTGTCCAGACTGACAATGAAAAACTGTTATAAAAATTTATAGTAAGAAAATCCCTTACTTACACAAATGATCAGAGAATTTATCATTTATGGAAAAATATACTTCTGACCACATGCTCACAAGCCCATATTATCCTCAAACTGATGGCAAAGCATAACAGGTTGGACAAATCCAAGAGCTTATCTGAACCAAATGATTCATTTCATAGAGTAAGTCCAGTAAATTATACTCCAGGTGCGGTCTCATGAGAGGAGAGTAGAGGGGGAGAATCACCTCCCTCAACCTGCTGGCCACGTTTCTCTGTATATAGTCCAGGATACAGCTGGATTTCTGTACTGAATATGCGCATTGTCAGGTAATGTTGAGCTTCTCATCAACCATTATTTCAAAGGCCTTCTCCTCAGGGCTGCTCTCAATCCATTCTCTGACCAGGCTGTACTTGTGCCTGGGATTGCCTCAGCCCACGTGCAGGACCTTGCACTTGGCCTTGTTGAACTTTCTGAGGTTGGCTCAGGCCCACCTCTCCAGCCTGTCAAGGTCCCTCTGGATGGCATCCCTTCCCTCCAGCATGTTGACCGCACCACACACCTTCGTGTCATCGGCAAGCTTGCTGAGGGTGCACTTGATCCCACCATCCATGTCACTGACAAAGATGTTAAACAGCACTGGTCCTGATACCAACCCCTGAGGAATGCCACTCGTGATTGATCTCCACTTGGACACTGACCAAGTGTTAATTCTGAGTGCAATCACCCAGCCAATGCCTTATCCACTGTCAAATCTAATTTAGAGACAAGGATGTCATGCAGAGAGTGTCAAATGATTTGCACAAGTCCAGCTAGATGGCATAAGTTGGTTTTCCTTTATCCACCAATGCTGTAACCCTGTTGTAGAAGGCCACCAGATTTGTCAGGCATGACCTGCACTTGGTGAAGCCATGTTGGCTGTCACCAATCACGTACTCATTTTCCATGTGCCTTTATAGTACATTATAAAGATCTCCCTTAATAAGAATATCCTTAACACAAAAGCCTATTATGTAAAAGTAAAATCAGTCATGACTCCAGTTTTTCTACACTTGCAAACTAAATTGTTACACTGGCTCAATGTTACCATTAACTTTTAGCTTTTACAAAGTAAATCTGACTGATCGCTAGTTCTTTATGCATTTCTAGGTTATATCCTGTCTCTTAATTCATGAGGTTTGTGACAGTGTTGTACTGTGTATTGTCTGTCCTCTATTGTGTCTAGAAATTAATTTTCTGCAATGTAAATTTTCTCATGTTTCACACACCCAAGAAACTTATCAGGCTCAGAGGAGCTTATAGTGGCAACTGCTGTAGAATATATTTTTCTTGCCGATGTTGTCAATTTGAAATATAAGATAGTCTGGTACTAAGTCCAAGGTGATTCAAGGGAAACACTGTCAGGCAGTCTCAAGTGTTTTCCAGGTTGGTGGCTGATCTGTCCCAGTATATGGAGAAGTTTGAAAAATAGGCTGAGAGACCCTTCACCTTGATCTCTGACACAAAAAGAAAACAGGAAAGGGCTTGGCTGTCAGCTGCTTAGGAATGAAAATTAAGTTTGCTGTTTCATTACTAACTTGATTGATATATCCTAGGTAAAAGCACTCTGGAGCATTCCTGTTAGGTAGTGATATTGGGTGAAAGAGCTGGTTTGCATCTCCCCTGTTATCATTATGTTAATTAAGTTAATAACGTTACAGCCTCTAGGTGTAATCATATTCTTATGCGTGTATCTTATTTGCCTGAGGTGTTTGAATCAACACATTGGTCTTATCAAGTCTGACAAAATACATATTTTGTTACATAATCACCAGTTTAAAAGCAAGTTTTTGGGATTTGGGATGTATTTGGTTACTGGTACATTGAAACTTATTAAATTTTAGGAAATATTCCAAAGGGATACATACTTATCTTTCAAAGTGCAACTGCAATAATACAAACTCAAGATACATCAATGAGGACTTTTTACTGAGCCCAGGGTAGTGTAGACAATCATAACCCTTTTTAAACAGTATTTTATAGGTCATTACATCAAATGGATTTACATCTACCTATTTAAATTAGATTTTCTTTTTCTCTAAATTGGTGAATTTTCCAAATAACCTAAAATTTCTCATCTCCACACACTTTTCAGAACAATTTTTGACTGTATAATTAAGAGAGGAGTTTTTTGACCTTTTTCTGAATAAGGGTAGTCCAATTGGATTTGAAATTAAATTGCAAATGAGAGGAGAATATTCACTTAAAACTAAAGAAACACTTCTTATAATTCATATCATTTAACAGTTCTGAATTAGTCTACGGAATCCAAAAAGCATTACTGAAACCTAAGAATAAATCAGTTTCATCACAGTTTGAGCTGTTAGATTTTGAAAAAAAAAAAGATAGTGACTTAGAAATGTAGGTATTAAAGAAACAGAAACATTTTATTTAGACATAAAACAGTTTTTAAGGACATTTGAAAGAAAACACTTGATAAGCAAGTTAGTCCAAATTATTTCTATAGTATTCTCCATCCATCCTTATGAGGCATCCAAATCCAGTGACCATCTGATACACACTGTAAACTAAATGTGTCTTTGCTTCTACCAGGGAGTATCATTATATGGGACAAACAGGATTAAAAGCATCTTAACCTTTCTAAGGATTACTTTCTTATTTTTTTCTTCACCTCACTGCAGACATTCAGTATCTATGCAAATTAGAATATGGCAACATTAGACTGGCAAGATACACTCATTGCAACATTACTCTGTAGACTTGCACTCCATTGTGAAAGGCCACACAAACCTTTTTGGTGTGGAAGAGACAAAAAATCACTGTGTAGGTTTGGGGCAGAATAAGGGACTGGATGCTGGTTTGAGGGTATGAGCTCATACAGGGGTTGAATTCAGACTTGGTGTGAGCCCTTTGAGTCCAGAACTGGTTTGGCAGTTTTGGTAAAGAATGTAAAAAGGGGAGTGCTGGTGAAACGGTGAAAAAAAAAAAAAATGTGGGGAGTTAACAATGTGAAGTACTTTGCATAAAGAATGTAAAGTCAAAACTCAGAAACCAAAAGGCAAACACACAAAAAATTCATTCATTAAAAATAATTAGTCTTATTATTTTGTAACTAAACTCAAAAGAGAGCTGACTCATGAATCTCATGATCTGGGATCTGCTGAGGTCAGTGAAAAAGCTCCCAACAGTTAGGGTGGACTTTTGATCAGGTTTATATGTGTTTTTTTCTGAAAGAGAAATTACATTATATTTACCTCTGAAATTAGTTCATTTGAGTTCACTGAAAATAACAGTTACACTTGGCTTGATGATGCACTGAAAACTTTAGCAATGTTTTTTCGCAGCTATTGCCTTTTTTTATCATTCTGCAAATCCAGTCAGATGTGGTTTAACTATATTCTAAATTTAAATATTTAGCTAAACTCCTATATCATCAAAATTTTTCCCTGCAATTTCATTCTCAAAATAAATCCATCATACTCTAATGTTTGATTATTTAGTCAAACTGGGTCTGTACAGTTTCAACATGTCAGGAAAGATTGACTCAGTCCCACCCATATTCAAAACTGTCACTGACTCCTAGGTTCTTTGTCGGGTTGACAAAGTGCATGAAGTCAATGGGCATTTTCACTTGAATGACAGCTGGGACAGACGCTACATGCATGGTGATGATATCAGCAGTTCCATAGTGTGCAGTCTAATCCAATTTGACTGTAGATGCCTCTTCCAGCATCTGATTCACCTAAAAGCCTCAGGTATCAGTAAACAACACGAATATTTATGATAGCCTATTTGAGTAGTTATAATTTTAATAAACTCATCAAGGATACCAATTCACAGATTTTCTCCTTAGATTTAGAGGATATAAATATGGTATGACTGTGATGATTGTGTTTAGTTTGCACTGTGCTTTTTCTTTGGGTTTGAGAATTTTGAGGGGGGTTCTTTTTTCCAGTTCCCTCTAGTTCAGCCAAATTTGCAATGCTAGTTCTTGTACAAATCACAAAGTTTTGGTATTGATTTCACAGACACCTCAAACAAGATTTTGAAAAGGAAAACCTATTAGGAAACTTAATCATTTGTACTAAAATTATGTTAGCTACTACTTGGCAAGATTGCTTTAGAACTAAGGCTTTGAAGCCTGTCACAGGTCTTAAAAATAAAATTGCTTGAGTAGTTGAGGAGAACTGTATTAAAATGTAAATTTCCAGCTGTTAATATTTCTTCAAAAACCAATAATCCCTCAAGGCCACCAATATGTCAAATACTTAATGGAAAAATATCCCTTAGGCAGAATGGCCTTTCTAAGTTGACTTTTGATTAAACTTAAAATACTATATAGCAAAAAAACTTAAAATCAGAAAGAGGGTATAAATATAGTACTAGACTAAAATGTCATAAAGAATGCAATTGGAGGGGCAAATTTAAGGTCACTAATTTCTAAGCAATTTTCTACCTTTTTTGACAATTAGCCAAGGAAATAAATGCTAATATAAGGTATACCCTATAGCACACACCTAAAAATGGGCCTTGGAGGAAGAGAAATTAATACTTCTATGAAGTAATACACGTGTAAACATAAAGTTGGGATATAATTGGTGTTTATATTACAGAAGTCAAAGTCCCCACTGTCAAAAACTTCCGCTTCTATTCTGCTTTACAAAATCTGGAACTTGAGGCTGAAAATTATCAAGTGAGAATATAACATATCCTAATTTCCCTGGCTACCAAATTCTGGGACTTTATATGTCTCTGTCAAACACAAAACAGATGTCCTTTGAAAAAGAATGGCTGAATCAAAAGTCTATCCCTGTTCCCATGGAAAAGAGTGACAAAACATTACTGTACAGAGGACTAAGATCTCTGTTTAAGTTGTGGTACACTGTGACTGAGTACATCAAAACTTTGAGGAAATGAAATTGTCATTTCAACATCAAATCAGTCCCAGAACCAATAGCCCATAACTTCTTAAATTACATAATTCATAAGTGGTTTCCTATAAAATAGTTTTATGGAAAGGGAATCACAAAATGGCTCTTTACTGATTAGCATACATTGTCACATCTGTGTTGCTGCAATATCACCTTTTGCAATTAAATCTTTGCAGCAGCAAGGTAAAAAAAGCATGACAGACCCACACTGTTTCTAGTCTCAATGAGTGAAGAGAACTTTGAGTAACAAGCAAAGGTAACTCCAGGTGTCTGGAGTATAATCCAGTCTCAGTTCTCTAATGTACAGCACATTTGTTTTTGAATAGGAATTAGCCAAGTGTTTTGGTCAGATAAGAAAATCTTATATGATTATGAGGGAACAGCAGCTGGATTCTCTGCTGGTGTGAAGCAGAATCATGCTACTGATATATCATGATGATATGAAGATCTACATCAGTTAAGGACATGACATTGCATTTGATCTTCAGAAGATACGGTATGATGTTCTTAATCTATAATATAATTCCAAATAGCATTTTTTCAGTACTAAAGTTATTTTACAATCCTTCAAAATATAATAGTCTGTATAGCTTCATTTTAACTTTTGAGGCTTCAGTCACCAATGCATTACTCTAATGATTATGAACCATCTAACAGCAAAGAAATTACCCTGGCAAAAAAAAAGTACTGGGCAGGAGCAGTATCAGCCCCCTGGTTATCACTCCATGTCAGAAGCAGTTTTCCAGTATGCTAAGTGCCAAGTACTTTTCTGTAAAAAAGAAATTGAAATCTAAAGAAACAAGAATTTATATTTCAATTTTCTGATATCTTTTTAAAAACTACTGTTTTTTCGGTCACAAGGAGATCTCCTACTGTGTGTTGAGGGCACCACATTAAAGACAATGGCCAGTATTGGTTATGACCAATAATCACATTCAAATCTTGGCTATGTGCAATGATCAAAGCCTGCTTACTGACAAAATGTGTCACAGCAGCATTTCTTAGAGCATCAAAATAGCTAAAATAGCTATACGGTTTCATTTACACCAGCTGAAGGATGAATAGTAGCACTTCTAAATTTTCTGTTTGAGAAGACCATGCTTAAGAAAGCATAGAAAATGGAAAAAAAAAAAAGAAAAAAGTTATTATGACAATAAAGGTCACTTCACTTATCGTATTTAGCATGAACAGCTTTAAATGAAAAATATTTCAAGTGCATTTCAACCTAATTTCATGAACTTGTTTTTCAAATTAGTTTCACCAATTCATGCTGAAGTCTTAGTTGTATTTCCAGCCAAAGTACATGTCATCAAAACCATATAAGTATAGTAATATTGTTACCCTGTTTTTTCATGGTATTTAACAGTTCTTTGTTATAAACTCATTTTTGGTGGTGAGTGAGTCAGACTTTGCAGTAAGTAGTTGTGATGAGCATTGTGGAGCTAAAGATGGAACCAGATTGGGATCTGTATTCAGTTCAGGTAGCTTTATCACTTTTTCTCTCCATAATATCAGGAAAGAAGGAAAGAAATGCTCTTTCAGTCTTCCCTAGATTCAGAATTAAACACTGTCATACTTTCATTCATTTAACACTTTTTTTTAGGTTACCTTGTTAGAAATCTAAGCTTATGAACAGGTGATCGTAGTAGGGTCATAGTTTTGTTTCACCATCACGAGCATTTTGCCTTTGCTTATCTGGCAGGAAGTTCTGACAATCTTCTTAAAGGTCTTGCCCTTATTTTTAGTCTAATTTCTGATATTTCTCTTTATTTTCCCTGGCACCCTTTAGCAGATGAGTTTCTATTTCAAATAAATCCAAACTATCTTATCTTTCTGTTCTTCAAATAGATGATTTTTTTTAATTCAATTATTCCTAAGTGTCTTATTCACATTTAAATGGACAATTGAGAAGACATTATTTTTTCTTATTTACATTTCATCTTTGAAAGGTGGATTTTGTCATTTTTTAGTTTGGTAAGGAAGTTGCTTGAGCATTTACAAATTCCTAATTAACTCCCCAAAATGGTAGTGGTGTTTGGTGTTAGTTTTTCATTTGGTCTTAGTTAACGGTTTTTTTACATTTAAATGGTTTTTACTTTGTTATCCAGTTATAGCATCAGATGGCACCCTTATATTGTAGGCAATATTTTTTACTATTCTCACAGCAAGTGAATCAGGAAGATATTATGCTGTGGTTTACATTTAGACATAAGGTAATTTTAACTACAACTTTCAAAAGAGCTTTATCTTAAATAGTTGAGAAACAATTAAATTTTCCATCAGAGAAAGAACACGAATAAGTTAAAAGTAATGAGTTTCTGTACAACATATCCCAACAATCAATGTTGTCTAAAATTTAAATCCTTTGACATTCTTATAAAAATTGCTTAAACTAAGAATTTTATTATGTTGTAAAATGAGGTTTTATCAGCAAAGGAAGACAAAAGTAAGAAAGAAAAAGCCTGGTAACTGACTTGGATTTAGTGCCCAGTAATAATACTTATTCTGAATGTCCCCTTTGAATTATTGTGGGTAATGGAATTTTTCTTGTTTGGTCTGTAGAGTCACTTTCAATTTGTTGTATGGATAAGATTAGTTAGTTGATCAGTGAGGTCAACTGGTATCTTAAAAGATTTATTTTCTTCGGTATGAGCTTATGATTTGCTTGTCTTTTGACCAAAGTGGTAAATATATTTATAACCTATCATTTCCAACTATGGTGGTTTGACCCTGGTCAAATGACAGGTACCCACCCAGCCACTCTCTCATTCCCCATCCTCCCACATAACCTCTGCTGGGGGAGAAAAAAAGATGAAAAAACTTGCAGGTTGAGATAAAGGTAGTGACATCACTTACCAATTACTGTCAGGGGCAAAACAGATGACTTTGGGGAACTTTATTAAAAATTGAAACAAACTTGGATATATATACAAATTGAATATATAAGAAAATAAAGCCAAAATTAAAACAACACCTTCCTTCCATTCCTCCTTTTTCCCAGACTCAACCTCACTCCTTTCTCTGACCCAAGCAACACAGGGGAATGAGGAATGGAGGGTGAGGGGGGATTACAGTTAGTCCATAACAGTTCCTCTCTACTACTTCCTTGTCTCCATGGGCTGCAGTCCTTTGGGGTAAACCTGCTCCAGCATGAGCGTCCCATGGACCACTCTTCTTTCAGGAAATATCCACATGCTCCTTTATGGACCCCATCATGCAGTGTGGATAACTTCAGCGTGGTCCTCTCATGGGCTGCAGAAAAATGTCTGTCTGACCATGGTCTCTTCTGCAGGCTGCAGAGGTATCTGTGCTCTGGCCCTGGAGCATGTCCCTCCCCTCCTTCTCTGACCTTCATGTTCATACTTCTCATGGTATATGATCACTCTTGTTTTCTAACATTTTTTCCTTTCCTTTAAATATGTTTTCACAAAGGCTCCACTAGATTTGCTGATGGGCTCAACTGTGTCCTGTTGTAGAGCCACAGAAGCTCTGGAACTGGTTGTGTCTAACATGGGGCAATCCCTAGCCTCCTCCTACAGAAGCTACCCCTGAAATCACACTACCCACCATTAGATACTGCTTCTAAGTACTTTATGCAAAGTAAAAACCATAACAATCAAAATTCATATATTTTTTCCTAAAACAGAGCTAAGATATTTAGAAAAGTAAATCAGAAATTATTTCTAATACATGTTTAAAATCCATAGGAATATATGCATGTTTAGTAAAACTTTCTTGAATAACTAAGTACTATGTTCCTTAGCATGTTCTTTTGTTCATGGATGTCAGGAACTATAACTCTGCCAGCATTCCCTTATTCAGGCTGAAGAGCTCAATAAATTGGCAGTCAAATATTGCCCAATCATACCTATATACCATGATATGTTCTTTAATTATTGCAAGTAGAACTGATTGTCTGTTCAAGTCAGTAAGCATACAAGAAAGAGTTTAGTAACACAGATGTAAAAAAAGAAAAAAAAATATTGATATTATTTTTTGTGACTCTATTAGGATTTACTTCCTATAATGGTTTTGTACAAGCATGCAATACAAGCAGCAGCTTCGTGCTGTTGATGAAAATTGAGACAATGATATTGGATGGATGAGGTGAGAAAGGGTCATATCAACTATAAACAGAAGTGTCAGAAGAAATCTGATTCATTTTCAACTTCTTGTTAAATTAATAAGGCCCCTTCATCCAATTTGTAGCCAGAAAAATGGCTGTAAAACTGCAATATCATAGGCAGATACTGTACATGTATTATACGTAAGTATGTAAACAATGTGACACCAAAGAGGCAAGGATGTGTGTGATTGAATATGAGAGGAATCCAGGTAACAAGAAATTTTAAGTAAAGAACAAAATAAGGACAAGGGACCGTAAACAGATAGGATATAATGCTAAATACACAAGAAGGATACTCACAGCTAATTAATGAAGCAATTGTTAAAGACCAGCAGTTACGTAGATGCAAGGATAAAAACTAACTTGTAAGAACTAACCATTGGTATAAAATGTGAGGATTTCAATTAATGAATTTGGTAGTTTTGTTTAAAATCCCAGAACTGTCCTGTTTTGGCAGCATTATAAGTACTCCCATCATATCAATCTCCAATTCCCTACATTACATCTATATCTACATTTAAATTCAAAAGAGCTTTCTTAACCCCATCTCTGAAAGCATCCTTCAAATTAAGCAAATCTACCGAGTCAGCAAATCCACCAAAAGGAATATTAACATAGGATGGTTTTTTGCTCTCTTTACCCTAACATGATGCTATCACCTGCACTAACAAATCTTGGTCGCCCAGTGGGTACTAGAAACAAGAGACACACAGTCTCCTTAGTGTTCCCTCTGTACTGGGAGAAGCAATGCAGCTTGGAGTGGAGAAAAGAAAATTCAGACATACAGAGCTGCACATAAAGCCACCAGGTATGAAAACTGAGACATGACACAGGCAGTAGGAAATCTCTTTAAGGAATGATGATGTGATAAAAGCTTGGTCATCAGCATTAGCGTGTGCAGATCTCTGCTGCTAACTCAAGCATCCATTTTCAGAGGGCTCCCTGACAAGTGTCTTCAAGAGTTGGTGGAGACAAAAAGTTCCTGCGATACACTTTGAATTTCCATTATCACAATGATAGTTTCTAATGATGGAGAATGTCTGCATCCCATGTTCACGTCTGGGACAGGGACTCAGGGATCAGTTTCCAGTAATCAAAAGGTTTTTGCATTTGGACTCCATAGAAAACACATACAATGCACTCCCAATGTCTTCTTAGTATAGTCAGCCCTCTCTATGAAAGAAACCAAACAACAGAATGAGCATCTAACTAATGAACTGAGTTTTGGTGTATGGGCAGGACAGGAATCCCAATACATCCTGGATCTTGGGATTTATCTGTAGGAGGTGTATTAGCTGTATGTCACTTCATAAAGCAATCACAACAGGGAGAGGCTGTGTCTTTTCTTTACTATTATCCCAAAATCTGATGCATAGGCAGTTTTGTTAATCTTGTATTGTGTAGTGTTTAGGAAGAAATAAATCGGCAGTGTAACAATATATTTCCACAATATCTAGCATATTATGTAGAGAAATGTTTATGTAAGAAAATTCTGTGAACTTAATTTTCCTTTTAAAATACCTTACATTTTGATTTGTTGTTCATTCAAGTGACTTAAAGTTTCTTCTGAGAGCAGTTTTTAATAGAAAATTTTTTTTTAAAGTGTGAAAAAATAAGAAAAAGAAAGCTAATGAATATGATATTTAGTATGCTGTCAGCCATTTAAGGCTTATGCTGCCACAACTCCAGTTAGCTGAGCACAGCAGTAGTTATGAGGAGTAATGAGTTTGCCAGACATTTTGAAATTCTCTCCTGCTGTGTGCTGTCAATTGAAAAAGAGGGAGACAGTGATGGCCAACAATTAAACACAATGGATGGACCATAACTGGCACCTAAAGAACAATAAAGCAAGGATCAAATGGCAGGATCTGGCCAACTAGCTTGTAAGTTCCCTGAATATGACAAGGATTGTTGCAATTTAAGTTTTGCTTGAAAAGCAAAGTGCAGCTATAGATTCAGTAGCCAGCAAAAATTTTATTAGAATAATCATATTCTATTGGAAAAGCAAAATAATTTATGAGAGAATGATGACTATTAAGATGGTTTCACATTTTTCATTCTTTTTGCTGCCTAATTTAAAACAGAGAGGTAATTCTTGATAATTTTGGGTAGCAGTAATAGGTAGAAAAAGGACACAGGCCAAATATATTTATCCAGTTTTAGTGACATTCCTGTGAAAGACCAGGGATTAGTATTCTTCCATATTTATCCCCTCAGAAAGACTGAAATCTGGATTTTTAAAAAACAAAGTAGATCTTCAGAGTTGCCACCATGCTGTACAGTTAGGACATTCATTATTAACTGGTAAAAGAAGGATTGGATATCAAATTTTCCACCCCAAAAGATTAATCATCTACCATTTGAAGTTAGCTAGATCAATGATATATGAAAACTTATTCTATTCCAACTTTATTTTCAAAGTAATATTTTAGTGTTGCCAAGAAAAATAAAATCACAACAAATGTTATTTTATCTTTCTTTCCAGTAAGATTAAATGTAATGTTTAAGCATTATGAAACTGAAGCAAATCAACTTCACTTGAGTTCACTTCTATTTAGCCAGAGAAAGTGAGCCTGGACAAGGCTGTGAAGCTGTTCCTTTTTCAGGGTATCAGCTAGAGGACTCATTAATGAGGGGGATTTATCTCCCCCTACTAAGAAACCCAGAATTTAGTTTCTGAGGCAGAGCTATTCACCCTAAGATCCTGCTGTAGTCAGTGGTCATAAAAAAGACATCTCTAGACAATTTATCTCCCAAAATTTCACATAGATGGTCAGACTAATTGTGAGGGTTTGGCTTGGTTTTGCTATAAATGGAGTCTCAGGTATTTAATTCTGACTTAAACAACCAGTTTTTAGATCTAAACTTTGTGCAAATATTTTTTTAACATAAATGTAGCTTAACTGAGTATTTTTTAATAAGTATTTTATTTTACTTCCTTTGAGAAGGAAGCAGGCAAGGCATTTTTCCTTAAAACCCAATTCTGCATGATTTCAACAGCCCTCATTTTCAAACAGCAGATGCTGAACTAAATATCTACTATTTCTATCATGTTATATAAGTTACATTATGCAATACAAATAAATGTAATATTGATTATGCCTGACAATGCAGTTCTGTTTATCTGTGATATGAGAAATAATAACTTTCTAGTTTCTTTGGAAACTACAGCAGTGATTTATTGTAAGGCATATTTTGAGAATGGAAAGTCTACAGTATTATGAGCTGATCCACTGGTAACCCCCTGGGTGCCATTGGAGTTCATGGGTACAATATTGCTTAGAGAGATTTTAGTTCACAGATCACTAGCTTGATCAAATACATATCTTAAATACCTAACTATTTTCTTTTTATCTTTAAGTATTAAAAAATTATAGCGCAGATTTATTTCAAGGTAAGAAAACAAGAATTGGTCATGCCAAGATCTGAGATTCATCTGCTCTGCCTTCATCAGGCTTCCAGTCGGTAGAAGAGCCATGCAAAGAGACCTCTGGACTACACGGATAATGTACAAATCCGTGCCAGCTTAAGGAAGGTAGTGCTGAATCACAGGGTTCACGTTTCTATGTCCAACAGATGCATAGAGACAGAGACAGTGCAAGGGATAAGACCTTCCTTTCTGCATCCATTGGATGTAACTGTATACCCATTTTGGTCATGCAAGGGCAAAACATTGTTCTGTTACATCATCTGGGAGATGTACAACTGAGTGTCACATCACATAACAGGGTGAGCTTGTATTACACAAGAAGCAGTGCATGTCGTGCTTATGTGTACAGGAAGAAGGAAATTCCAGTTCTGTATTGGCCACATGTAAGCTCCCAGTGTTACAACACTGAAGCAAAAGCTGGCATCTGACATTCCCAAATAATTCTCTAACTGCTTAACACACACTGTCTAAGCACCACAGAAGGACTGCAGCTTTTACTGCTAGATAAGAAAGGCAGCTTACAACAAGAATGGCAATAGGCTTAAGTATCGTAATCCACAGCCATGGTTGTAGCCTAGACAGAATTTTGTGAACTGCATATAAACCTATCCTGGTCCCAGAGAGTACTCTTGCTATTCAAAACCATTTCAAAAGATGCTTTTGACATATAGCACTGTCACCCACTGTAATGTCTAAACTATTTCATACTTTCTGCCACATGATTATTTTTCATCCAGGATTCCTGGTATAGTTCCTACTCTTGAATGGACAACAGAGGAATTTAAGCAGGGAACTTAAAAATGAAAAAGAGAAAAGACTAATGCTCCTCAAATATAAAAGGGAATATTATTGTTGATCATCCCTAACTTTTAGATTCAGCAATATTTTCCTGAGGAAAACAATAACTTTTTAAATACTAATGCATGACAACAGAATAACTGCTGCCAGTAATACATGCCCAGAGCCTGGAAAAGGATCACGGGTCAGTGGGAGAGCATCTGAAGAACACCACAAAGGAATTCCAGTCACTTCAGCCAGTAAGTCAACTTCATCACAGGCCCACTTAAATGCCTCTATGTAAACACATGTAGCAGAGGGAATAAACAAGAGGAGTTACAAAATTGCACATGTTGGCAGAGCTATGTTCCTCATGGCATGATGGAGATATAGCGGGATGCTTCTATGACTGGAGCATGGAATGGAAGATATAGGCTTTTTAGGAAAGACAGGCATGGGAGACGATGAGGGGGTGTCATCCTTTATGTCAATGACCAGCTGAAGTACATGGAGCTCTGCCTGGGGATGGATAAGGAGCTGACCTAGAGCTGACCAGGAAGACCAAGCAGATGAAGCCTTCTATAGACAAATAAGAACAGCCTCACTTTCACAAGCCCTGCTCCTCAGGAGGGACTTCAACAATGCTGATATGTGTTGGAGGGACAACACAGCAGGGCATGAGCAATCCAGTAGGTTTGATGATAACTTCCTTCTCCAAGTGGTAGAGAAGCCAATGAGGAGAGGTGCTATGCTGAAACTTGTTCTCACCAACAAAGAGAGACCGGTGGAGAATGTGAAGCTCAGGGGTAGCCTTGGCTACAGTGGCCATAAATGAGGGAGTTCAAGATGCTTAGGGTGGTGAGAAGTGTGCACAGCAAGATAACTACCCAGGACTTCAGGCGAGCAGATTTTGACCTCTTCAGGGATCTGCTTGATAGAGTATGATGGGATAAAGTCCTGGAGGGAAGAGGGGCCCAAGAAAGCTGGTTAATATTCGAGGACCATCTCCTCCAACCCCAGCAACAATACATCCCAACAAAGTGTAAGCCAGGCAAAAACACAGGGATGCATGGATGAACAAGGAGGTCCTGGACAAACTCAAACACAAAAAGGAAGCTTATAGGGAGTGAAAGCAAAGACAGGTAGATTGGGAGAAATACAGAGAAATAGTCTGAGCAGACAAGGATCATGTTAGGAAAGCTAAAGCCCTGACAGGACTAAATCTAACCAGGGACATCAGCATGAATTGACTAAGGGAAAATCATGTCTGACAAATTTGGTGGTTTTCTACAACAGGGCTACAGCATTGGTGGAAAAAAGAACAACTGAAGTCATATACCTGGACTTGTGCAAAAGCATTTCACACTGTCCCACACAACAACCTTGTCTCCAAATTGGAGAGGCATGGATTTGATGTGTGGACCACTAGGTAGATAAGGAATTAGCTGGATGGTTGCATTCAAAGAGTCGTGGTCAAAGTCCAGCTGGAGACCAATGGCTACTGGCATTCCTCAAGAGTCATTATTGTGACCAATGCTGTTCAGCATCTTTGTTGGTGACATGGACAGTGGGATTGAGTGCACGGTCAGAAAATTTGGGAACTCCTCAGCTCTGGGGTCCCCAACATAAGAAGGACATGGACATGTTGGAGCGAGTCCAGATGAGGGCCAAGAAGATGATTGGAGAGCTGGATCACCTCTCCTATGAAGACCAGCTGAGAGAGTTGGCAGTGTTCAGCCTGGAGAAGAGCAGGTAGCTATTGTATTCACTCTCAAGACTGATTAAGAAAGTAGCATGGTCTCTGTGCTTAGAGTCTTGAGAGGGGCCTGAGTTTTACCCAGGTCTTGATCTTACTCTGTTATGTAACATGATGCAACTCACTTGTCTGCATCACTATGGTCTGTCTAGCTTCTAACAGCTTCAGGGAAATTCTTCTAATTACATATAAATGAGGAAATGGATTCCAAATTGCTATTCTTTTCATGAGTGTCTAAATCTCAGGTTATATTGACTGTATACTGAGAGGTCTAATTACATGCATTTAATCTCAATCTTTATTCATATTCATCTATGAGAATTTTTTGCTGTGGTACTGAAATACCACCACACAGTAAAAAGTATTTATTATAAATCTGTCTGAAATTCAGTAGCGATAATTTTATTGTCTGGACAAGGTTATCATCTTCCACCTAAAGCCGACATAAAGGCAGATTTCTGAAATGTCTATGTCACTCTCATAAGATACAAGACAGAAAATCCAGAAAAATAGAATGATACATGTCTGGAGAAGCAATCAGGATACTTAGAAGTCAATTCCTAGTTCAGCCACTGACTGTCTTTAAGTCCTTAGACATACCAATTAGCTTTTCCTTTTTCATAGAATCATAGAATCATAGAATGGTTAGGGTTGGAAGGGACGTTAAAGATCATTTAGTTCCAACCCCCCTGCCATGGGCAGGGACACCTTCCACTAGACCAGGTTGCTCAAAGCCACATCCAGCCTGGCCTTGAAGACATCCAGGGATGGGTCATCCACAACATCTCTGGGCAACCTGTTCCAGTGCCTCACGACCCTCTCTGTGAAGAATTTCTTCCTGACATCTAATCTAAACCTCCTTGTTTTCAATTTGTACCCATTACCCCTTGTCCTATCACTACAGGCTCTTGTAAAAAGTCCTCTCCCAGCACCCTTGTAGGCCCCCTTCAGGTACTGGAAAGCTGCAATGAGGTCTCCTAGGAGCCTCCTCTTCTCCAGGCTGAACAAGCCCAATTCTTGCAGCCTTTCGTCATAGGAGAGGTGCTCCAGCCCTCTGATCATCTTCGTGGCCCTCCTCTGGACTCACTCCAAGTGGTCAATATCCTTCCTGAGGTGTTAATTTTGTTATTTCCCTATCTCCCAATATTTGATAAATAACCACATGACAGACTGAAGCATTTGGATACAAGAATATCAGTACTAGTCTATGAAAGATCATTTGATAGAGGGGCAACATCATACTGTTGTTATGAGCTCCTCTTTTCAATGTCTTTGCATAGCTTTTCATTTATAGCAGTTCAATCCCCATACTACACGTGCACAAAGTGCAGCCACCCAACAATCAAGACCTTTAGAACCAGTTTCCACACTTCAGTTCATACAACCAGCTAGACCAGTGCTGAAAGCTTTTTAGACATTTTTTCTCTCAAAGTCCTCTTATATTTTTGCTTTTCTTTTCTTGTTCCTCCTCTCACCATTCTTTCCCATTTCTGATCCTGAACCATACTGAGTTACCTGGTTTAACACCGGCTTCCTAATCCTCTCCTAATTGGCAAAACCCTTCTGGGAGGGTGACCTTTTAGCATTTTAACATCTTATATTATTGCTGTGGTCTTTTCTGCATAAGAGCTGCCCGACACAAATGATCCACATTGTGTTTGTCAAATGAGTTGACTAATAGGAGTGAACAATGAATCTGCAGATGGACCTTGTTGTCTCATTCTACCCCACACAAGTGCAGACATATACACATTTAGATGACTGTCATCTTGTGAGGGTGGCAAGAGGTATTTCTGAAATCTTTACACATTCAAATTAGAAAATAATCTTCCTATTTTCAAAACCATTATCTCTCAGAGATTACATATCCTCAAAGTAATATTAAATCCTACTGTAGGGTAGAAATGCTTTTTCTAATTAATTCAATTTAGTTATGCAGATTTGGTTCTGTCTACATAATTTTTTCACATAGCATTTTTAATATTACCTCTTCTACAAAGATATTACACTTCAGAAATTTAAATAAAAATCTTTGTGAAAAATAGGATGATGTTAGTCTGGCTTTAACCCTAGCATCTACTTCTTCTCTAAGCTAATGGCTGCTGAGCAGACTAAAGTTCTTAAGCTGAAATGTGACTGCATAAATCATGCAAAACAATTCAAAGTTTCTAGACATCAAGAGGCTTGCAGACTTGAGGTGTGATTGAAGAGTAATAATGTACTTTTGTCAGTAAGTTAGCCCGGGTCTGAAAAATAGACTAGCTGATTGAAGGACTTGACCTAATGATCTCATTCTTTTATCTCTACTCTGTCCTTGTTTCCAGTCCACTCTAGATCTTTGTTCTCCATTTTTTAGTAGACAAAAATATTCCCTCAATTCCACTTATGTAAATTAATTTCATTGAGCCTGTCAGTTTTGGTGAGATCACTTTTTACAGTGCCCTTACTATTTTCAGCTGATGTGACAGACCAAGCTATGGATAATACAAATACCTTTGACATAAAGATGACAGAAAGATTTTTTCCCAGAAAATTCCAAATTACTTACATACAAATATGTTTGACTAGAATAATAGCACTTTTGCAAGTATAGGCAAGATTCTAGTCAGGAAAAAAAAAAAAATCCACAGAATTTTTTTTTTTACAAACAAAAAAAATTTGCCTCAAATACCAAGAAGCATGAAAAAATATACCTACTTAAATACATCTATTTAGATATATCTTGGCTGCATCATGTGATAGAAAGTTTAATGTGATTCATATGTCTTAAATCATTCCCCATCTAGAAATTATTATTATGGGTTTACCAGCATTTTTCCAGACTCTATCAATTATTTTACAAATAATCAATTATCATCTAAAATCTATGCTAAAGGAGTACCTGAGATTTCTGTTCTTGACCTAGACCATGTTGTACTCATCATGTTCCAGCACAGAAGAAAGAATCTGAACCTGATACCTGAAATAAACTATCCTCTCTATTTCACCCAACATTCTGTATACTTTCAGTGCAGGTAAAGAACAGTTAACATCCTAATATACACTGGGAATAAAAAGTAATTTGAAGGAAACAAAAATACAATATACATTTCTTATGCTTTTTATAAGTTACCGTATCCATATTTGTCACCTTTGTCATCAGTGCAGAAGGCTATTCTGTTTTTAATAAAATGTGTGGGAATAATTCACAGGTGATTCTAGATTTTAGTGTTCTGGCAGAAAATGCAGGTTTAATTTTGAATGGTTAACAGGGAAATTGGTGAAGACACATGATTTATTTTAATATACATTCAGAAAGTACTGCTGTATGTTTGTAAATGCTATTTCTCTGTCTTATGCCAATATTATATCTGTGTTACTTCCCACACAAGAGGGCATCCATAAGGGGGAAAAAAAAAATCTGTCTTTGCTTATTTTTATAGCTGATTTATTGTTTCTAGGGATTTAATCAAACTTTCCCTTCAGAAGCCTAATTTTTGAAACCAATTTACATCTTATTCGCTATTCTAAAATACAATTAATCAGCAGAAGACTCATTTTTATGTTTAACTTTTTAGCTGAGAAGAGGATTCTGTAAGGGAAAATTCATCCAGTACCAAAAGGTTTGCAAAAGTTCTGCACTCGTTATTTATGCCCTCTGTTCAGGCTTTAAGTGAAACTCTCAGTAGTGCTTGCTCAGGAGACTTCAAGCCAATTAAAAAGCCCTTGATAAAATAGGCTACTGCATTTCAGGCTCAGTTAGCCTCAGGAGAAAACATCAGGGTCAGGGACATGACAACATGGTCAATTAACATGACTTCAGATGTGTTAGCCTGGCTCTGCGATGACATTAACTAAAATAAAGTGAACTAACACAACTAAAAGGAAGACCCTCTGTATCCATCCAAATATACCCCCAAAGACTAAGAAGAATGACCCAATGACTGGCAGACACAGTAAAATCTCCATCTGAAGTACAATTGCACCCTTAGGTATAGCCATGTATTGAATTCAAACCTGAAATCAGTCCTAAGTGTTGACTAAACCTTTGTGTCTCCTGTTTCTCTTGCATAACTTCTTACCACTCAGATAACCTAGAGGTGCAGTGAAATACAGTCCCTGTCCTGATCTCTTCTGTGATCTGCATTGCATACTCAACAGGCTAGCACTGGTATAGAAACCATACAGCTCTGTTAGTGTTCTGTTGTAATGACACCTTCCATGAAGGGCTTGTTCACGTTGGGGTTTGGTTGGTTGGTTGGTTGGTTTGGTTTGGGTGTTTTGGGTTTTTTGGGGTTTTTTTGGCCAAAGTTTTTGTTTTCTGATAGCTGAGATCCAGAACCTATGGTTGGGCTTATAACACTTCTATCTGCATCAGCTTGTTCATATACTGACATGAAATGAACCTTCTAGCCAGGCACATAAAGCAAGGCAAAAGTTCTACATGATTTGTAAGTATCAAGCTAGGGGGGGAGAGGACAAACTGTAAAATTATTAAACTTTTTCACCCCTAACCTTTCAATTTTCCCTTCTCCCTGCCTTGTTGTTTATTGCAGTCATTGCGATCCATCATAGTTTTGATCCTGACTTCTTCAACACAGAGATTGTTTGTGTATTTTGTACAGAGAGAAAATTGTTTTGCACATCAAGCAATTTGTTTCAAATAATATTTGAAAGAACTATGAATTCATTTAGATAATTAGTGTTAGCTTGTCTGTTAGTGAATCAGAAACTAATAACTACATTTGCTGAATAGTCATTGTAGATTAGAATCTGAAAATATTTGGAAAGGAATCTGATCAGCTCAAGTAGATTTCTATTTGTCTCAAAATTCTCCTGACAGAATCTCATAAGAAATGATGAACTGAGAACACCATTAGTTGCCCAAATCTGTGCAAGACCACCAGCACACGCTGGGATCAACAAGATCCTGTGTATATTGAACCACATCCAGAAAGGTAATGATAACTGTAAAGATTACAGGACTGTGTACATACCTCACAAAAGAAGAGACCTTGAGGGACTTTCCAAACAACTACCTATAAGCCATTAGTGTAACAAATTTCAAACTTTTTAAACAGCTTGAGCCTGGGGCTCCAGCCTACTGCCTTGTAGAATATGGAGCAGGAAGCTAAAATTAGGGCACTGGACTGATTGCAAATAAAAACAGCAATTAAATTTAAATATCTTCAATCTACTTTGATTGGTAAGGCCTTAGAAAATATTTATCGAATTGTTACTTATGTTCCAAATTTTCTTCATAGTTTATTCAGCTTAATCACATCCACAAAGATGGAAAACATTTTTCAACATCTTTAAAAAATTCAGTATGTCATTTTGTTTTGTCCTAGATGTCTCACTTTATTTACTGTTTCCATAAACAGGAGATGACCTCTCCTGTCAGTTAGAGACAAGTTATAACTTTTAAGGTCCAAGTTAGGCACAAATTGCTTTTTGTTTTACTCACTGATTTTTATATTATTGCTTTGATTTGTAATGTACTGCAATTTCATTTGCAGTTTGTACTATCTTTCTAGGGAGATCAATTAAAGATAACCGGACAAATTCTTGATTATATTCAGAGAGTCAATTTTAATATTACTTCCAAGAGGGGATTGTAATCTTATCAAAGATGTAATCTTCCAGTTTTGTTTTCACTTACTGGGAGGTTTGAGCATCATAATTCAAACCAATGTGATACGGAATATGAACAAATTCCAATTTATCGGTGTTCCGTCATATAAGCTAAATAAACAAGTGTACATGAAGAAAAATCAAAGCAAAAAAATATATTTCCATTAAGCAGCCTAGCAATGCAATGACATTTCTGATAGCATACTTTAAGAAGCAGTGAATCTCAAAGCCAATGCAGAGAAGGAGAGAGAAATCAAAATAATAACAATATCAGAGCAAAATACAATATCTTACTGGATTCAGATTGTCTTTATATTGTCTTTATATTCAAAGGATAGAACAGTAGCCTTGGAAGAGAACAGTAAGTTAGCTGGACTCCACTAAATGTCGTCTTCACTAAATAAGAAAATGTCAGGTACTTTCTTTTTGTACAGTATTTCATGAATGGTTAATATCAGTAACCTCCAACACTGGTTACAAGGTGGGTGTGAGACCCTTGCCTTACTAAAAAAAAAAAAAATCTGACCTCATACTAGAACGCATGATTTTAGACATTGAACTTGAGACTTTTGTAAGTAAACTGTTGAGAGTCATAGATTATATTTCTATCAAGATTTTATTTTGCATACATGTTTGGACAATGAAAATCCAAAGTGTTTGCTATTGAACAGATGTAGACATTTCAAGTCTGTTGAAATTAGTCCAAGCCTGCTGCAAACACTAGCATATTGGGGTTTAAATAGGATTCAGATAATCATTTAGCAACTTTCAAAATGCATTGCGAGTCATTATTTGCACATAGGTCTAGATAGAGAGGGCTCAGAGTGGATGGGGTCATTTCTTGTATTTTGGAAGCCTTATCAATACAAGACTCATCCCACTGAAGTAAATGGAACCACCCTGACATGCAAAGGTGCACCAGAGTGTAGTACCATCAGAGGTTCAACACAACTTTTGATTTCTGCTTGTTTTTCACCGAGTGCAAATTTAGTTCAACTAGTTTGAAATTAAAAAATAAAATTATGCACAAAAGTAATTATTTGGGTTTGGAAGATTAGGGAAGGAGTGAAAAAAAACATAGCATTCTGTGTATTTTTAGTTATACTTCTGTAAGAATGTAAGTGACTTTGACCTTGTAGCAAATAAAGCTGTGCCCTGGGCTTCATTAGCAGCAGTGTTGCCAGCAGGTCAAGGGATGTGATCCTTACCCTCTGTTCAGCAATGGCGAGACCACACCTGGAGTACTAGGTCCAGTTCTGGGTTCCCCAGTACAAGAGACATATGGACATGCTAGACACAGTCTACTGAATGACCACAAAGATGATTAAGGGACTGGACCATCCATCATATAAGTAGAGCTGACACTATTGAGCCTGAAGAAGGCTCAGGAGGAATCTCATCAAAATGCATAAATATCTGAAGGGAGACTGCAGGGAAATTGGAACCATGCTTATTTTAGCAGTGCTCAGGGACAGAACAAGAGGCAATGGGCAAAAACTGAAAGGCAGAAGGTTCCATCTGAACATCAGGAAACTTTGTGAGTGTGATGGGGAACTAGCACAAGTTTTCCAGTGAGGCAGTGTACTCCACATCCTTGGAGATACTCAAAAGCCATTTGGACCTGGTCTTGGACAATCTGCTCTAGGTGAACCTACTTGATCAGTATTGCACAAGATGACTTCCAGAGGTCCCTTCAACCTCAACCATTCAGTGATTCTGATTCTGTGACTCAGGTATCTCTCACTCATTTTGGAAACTACCTGAAGTATATAAGGGCTTTCAAGACCAGTTTTGGCAAATACAGGGTTGTGAAAGCAGGGTGTGGGAGGATGGACAAAATGGGAGTCACAAGAAACTGGGCTCACAGTTAAGATGTATTATCCTTTGGTGGGCCTTTAATGATTGAGTTCAGCTACATCCCACCTCAGCGTGCAACTTGGCCTCTTGGGATTTCATGGCGCTACAAGGTCTGCATCTGCTGAGCACCACTTCCATGAGCTGTGCTGACTTGAAAGCACTGAAGGTCACAGGCAGCCTCACACTTATTCCAAATGACAGCCACAGGGTCACCTAAGTGGCCATGTTTATCTGTGGCACACAGTCTTTTATACAAGTCTTTGGGCCCCATTTTTAGAAGGATTTAGAGGGTTTTCGCTAATCAAACAGGACTGCAGTGGTCCTAAGTAGATTTGACTAAGCTGCTATGTAGTCATCCAGGATCCAAAAATAGAGGTCAAGGGAGGAGTGGGAGCAGGTAATGGAAGGAATAAGGAGATGGACTTGATAGCACCAAGACAGATAACTTATCCCACTCTGAATCTACATTAAATTAGACTTCTCAGTATCTCTTCGTATTTATGTCACCTCTTTCACACACAGCTGGTGCCACTTGGCTGTTGGTTATGCAGATGTTCCAGCTGTTAGGGATTTTAATCTGGCCCTTCTTCAGAGTTTACAAGATAGAAAGTGTTAGGCACTTTATATGAATTATGTATCATTCACAAACTACATGTTCCCCAGTTCTGTTAATAGTGCATCTTCAAGGCCTCAAGGTTGGAGCTAGTGCTCTGAGCAGCTAATCAGTATGGTTGCTTTGAAGCCGCCAGTTGTAAGAGACTATACACATAACTGAATTGGACACCTGGGAGGCTAGGCTGTAGTTATAGCTGTGAAAACAGAAGCAGTGCCAATACAATGAATCTAAGCACCAATCTGTTGTTTTGGGAGTCTGAATTATTTTGAGAGTCCTAGCAAATGACTGTCAAGGAGACTTAGGGCTACAGCTTGTGATGGGATGTTTTGCACAGATACTATCTTAAGTCCTGAGTTCAAGTAGTCACATCAGTTCAGGTCCACTCCAATAAGCATATTTATCCTCTCAGAATAGGATGGTTGGTTGGACTAAGAACCCTGTTGAGACTGGCACAGGTGCTGAATGGGAGAAACTTCAATTAGGAGAGAGCGCTGTCTTTTCTGCTTACAGTTCTGCAGGGCAGATATCCCAAAACTCCTGTGTCTCTCAGTGACTTATGAAAATTGGACTCCAGGTTGCCAAGTCTTTTAAGAGTGGCATTTCACTTCTATTTCTCAATTTCTAGAACAAAAATAATTACTACCCCACCAATAAAGAGTAGATGGGAATGGCGAAGTTAAATATGGTATAGTCGGGGCTTATGTTCCCATGAGACATCTGTTTCACAGCAAAACTCTGGAGTATCTCACTCCTCCAAGCAACAAATCCAGAAACATCTTATTTAAAGCAACACTGTTGAAAAAAACACTGTTTTCTCATTAGATGGTGTTGGACATTACTTTCTGATACTTGCATGTGTTCCTCCTGTTTGTAGTAAAGCTCTGAGTTGTTGACCCCTAGTATCAAATTTTAAAGTTGTAGCAGTATTTAATGACAAAATAGTCCAAAATTTTTCTAACCTACAATAAAAACAATTTAGCTTACCTGCTTTCCATTTAGAAAATCTGATGTATTTTAAACTAGCCTTGAGGTAACACTAAAAGCCCCTTATTTATTTAGAAATATTAAATAAAATTTGCAACTCAGCATGGTTAGTTACAGAACATAAGGCTTACTGGCAATTTTTCTTCTTAAAATGAGACTTGTAACCCAATTATTTACTCACAGGGGGAGAAAATAGTGCATGTTCCAGCCAGCAGCCCCTATTGTCCACATATACATTCTCAGATCAAACAGATCTAATAATTCTTTGCTAAAGTCATCATTTCCCATTAGATGAGCAACTGTGGCTGGTAAAAGGTAATGGTTACAGTGTGTTACACAATTAACATAGTGTGAAATGAACTGAAATATGTTTTCTAAAGATGATTTTCGATGGAAATGGAGTATTTAGACTCTGCATCAAAAATACAGATCCAAATGTGGGCTGTACTGAACGTTTTTACAAAACTGACAGTGTGCTCAATCACAGCAGCTCTCCTACTAGACATTAAAATTAGTATGTTGTCAAAAGCATATCAAACATTCTTTAGGGCTGTGAAAGAGCAGACTTGCATTAGAAGAAAATCACTTGAAGTTGTCTGGATATACATAACTCATGGAAATGTTTTCAGGCTTTGTAATGGTTTCTGCCACAAAATGTACTAAAATTCAGATAATCACAAGGACTGCAATGGATAATAGACAGCAAGTTTAGTGTAAGTAGAATGAATTCAGAAAAGAAAATTACATTGCTCTGAAAAAAAAAATAGCAAAACTATGAGTGAGCAGTTTACTGTGAAAGCTACATGATATGGGCCAAATTACCCACGTATAACACAAGTAGTCAGAGAAACGCAATATCCAGCAATTCATAGATACAAAAGTTGCTTATCAATTCATGCAGCTTCTGTCTGTCAATAAAGAGAGCAGGTCTGGTAGCAGAAGTGTGATCTGAAAAAGAATTCCATGAGTCCTTTCATGTAGTAGAGCATTTTTTACTATCTAGAGGGTAAATGCAACCCCATGGAATTTAAGGCAATGAAACTATTTAATATCTCACCTGGGTAATAGCACATTGCTGAAAGTTGACAGAAGGTGGTCCAGAAGATAATGCTGAAAGATCTGTTCTTTAACTACATGGATCCTCAGAGCCAACTTTTTAAGATTTATGGCCAGTCTCCATGGGCAGGCAATGACTGTTATGCCCCAGATCCACACATGCTCCAACCCAGAGTCATCAAAGCTAGCTGAGACTCTAAACCCATTTAGATATATCAGTATGTGACTTTGTCCCTGTTACCAATCCTTGCTTTTCAGGTGGATTATTGGTATGATCCAATCCGACCAGCTCAGAGCACTGGGAAGGATCTCACACAAGTAGCAGCCCCTGCCCATTTAGACAATTCCTCAGGTACTGTTGTGCCCAACAGAGCAAATATCTAACCTTGAGGTGGCCTTTAGGGTTCTTTGGTGGCAAGAAGCCCCATGTATGCTAGATGAAAAGACATGGTTAATCATCTCAGAAGAGGATTTCAGAAGACTGAGATACATACACTGTGGTAGAAAGAATCAGGCTGAACGAGGAATATGGGCAGTAGTGTTCTGCGGGGTCTGTTACTGCAAAAAAGTAAGTTCAGCTTCTAGTCAGGATAAGTCCATTAAATAATTAAGTTTAAAAAAATAATAATAAAACCAAAAAGTGACACACTTAGATATGTCTACCTCTTAGGACAGGGAGACCTGTCACTTGAAGGGGTACAGAAAATAGATGTGGAAGCAAAAAGGCTTAAAACCAAGGGTCTGTCTAAACTATATAACGGAGCAGAGTACAGAACACACACGTACCCCCCATAGCTATTGAAATAGGATGACAGGTTTTATTATCTATTTTTCTCTTTTGCTCTCATGCTGGATTTCTTTTTCACAATTCACCTGTTGCTCTTCTCCTGAATGTTGTTTTACTGTATACACCTATGCTTGTCTTGAGGCTTTCATTTTACAAGCCTACAAAGTATCAGATGTTTTATGAGAAAAGTTCAGAGCGTACCTATGACATGCATATTTTATCTTAGCAGTGGAGTGCAGCATCATTTAGATAGTTTTGACATATTGGGCAGTATCTCCATACCTCTTTTCCCTCTTCTTCTTCCCTAACTTTCCTTTTAATCACACATAATACACACTTTCAAGCTCCCACCTCAGTTTAGCTATATTTTGGGACAGAGACTTTCTGTGTTTGTGGCTGCACAATGACCAAAATCACAGATCACATTATATAAATAGTGAGTAACAAATACTGAGCCATAAACAAATAACCGTATGACAAGTGTCAAAAAGCAATAGTTCAACTCCTCTTTTTGCAATGATCTGAAGGGACACCGAACTTTTTGTTGGACTGTTATTGTTGTAGTATAAAGACCACACTATGTTCCCTAGAAATGGGATGAAAAGTTGTTCAGGTTTGAAGATGAGGAAGAGGCCAAGAAGTAATATATCCAAAGACTAGATCTTGCCTCTCATAAACAGGGAAAGAATACACTGATTCAGCTACCTTATTCATCTCATTGAGAAGATTCAGGAATGTAATGAGAGTCATACTTTTATGTAGCCTGTGAAGTCTTTGGGTTGTGGTAGCGTTCACTAAAATCCTGACAGAAAATCCAGAGACTCCAGTGGGAGTCTCATCAGATTTCAGTGAGCTTGAAGTTAGGCATTATATGAACAGTCAGATATGCATTTGAGACTGCTCCAGAACTTGAATACTTCAAATCATGTCAGTGTTTTTATTTAAACAATGGCAGGAAAAACAGACCAAAAACTGACCCAGTGTGAATACTGAGATGACTTCAGTCACTCACAGTGTAAATTTGACCTTGTAATTATGACCTCTGTGAAAATGATGCAATGTGACTTGCCTGAAGAGTGAAATGCTAGAGCATAATATCTCACTCAATAGCTGAAAATACACACAAAAGAAAATATCAACTCCTAAATCAAACACACCGTACCCATTTGCAGACAATGCCTAATTAGGTTACTTCAAATGATTGGCAGACAGACAGAGTGTACAGTCAAATCTCTTATAACCAGCAATTTATTTTCAGTCCACAGACTTTCCAAACTACTCTTTGTGATTCAGAATGTCTGTACATGATTTCTTTGATACACTAAGGGCATTTGATAATTCAAACTTACAAAGAAATATTGGCAATAATGATGCTCTTCAATAGCTCTTTTCAGAAACTTCAAAACAATGACCTGCAATTGTAGATAAAAAAATGTTGTCGTCTCTCAGCAGAATGGTCATTCTTCATGGGCAATATGAGGAGGCAGACTTTTTTTTTTTTCCCCCTGGAAGAGCAGGAAGCAGCATCAGTGAGAAGAGACTATATAGGTGCAAGAGCTGATGCAGTGCCACACAGAAGACATGCTCAGCAGTTGTCTCTTCCCAGTGGCATAGTCCTTGGAAAGACAAGGTTCCACACTGTCCCTTACTTAGGCTGGTGGTTAACAAGATCAATAACAACAGAAATATAAATAATTGAAGAGTGGAAGAACCCACCTCTGACAGAATGTCTGTGGGAAATGAGCCAATTTATGCTGGTCAGGCTGTGAGGCAACTGAAAATAATTGGTATTTTAGTTCTAATAGTAAGCAACACTGCAAATAAACTCTGAGTATATTGATTAATCAGTGACTAAGTAAATAGAGATACACTGCTCTCCATTGCAATGTAAATGGTTATTCCTCTGTTTAATTAAGCTGTAGGAGTTAGGTTCACAGAAGAGTAAATGCAACTTGAAGCCCATCCAGCTTGTCCTTTGTGGCACTGAACCCAAAATTTCACAGAATTCTTGCTTAGTTGATGACTGGCCATACAATCCATTTGAATGGCCAGACCCCCTTCTACAAAAGACTTCAGGCCAAAATTGACCTTGCTCAGATGTTGTCTGTCAGAAGAGAATATAAAATCTGTACTTTTAAGTTTTTAACAATAAAACTCAGGACACTTGAAAGCTTCTACTCCTACTCTGTGATCTAGTGATCACAATGCAAATTTGAAGACCTAACTTATGCCTAAGACTGAGACATTTCTGTTCTTGAACTCATGGAGGAGTTCAGTTTTGTAGGTTTTTTCAGAGCACATAGAATAGAAAAAGATAGGAATCATAACCCTAGAAAACAGCAGCTACAGTGGGGAAGTTGGCAGAATAGAGAACTGAATTCACATTTTACAGCAAGTGTTGTAACCAGGTAGTTCTCCTAGGAATGGTGAGGATAAATGCTGTGTATTTTAAAGAGGAAATCTTTGTTTGGTTTTTTGAAGGCAAGAAAGGTTTGAAGGCTGATTCAACGTGTACCTCAAATGTCATGAGATCTGATTCAGAGAAAAAGATAAGACTGAGTGATTGGAGACAACAGGCCAGGAGAAGAAGAAACAAAGAATTTACTTCACCAGCAATCTGCAGAAATGAGACTGATGTTAAATTAAATCACTTCCTCGGTTCCAGTCCAGGCTCCACAAATTTGTTCATGTATTTTTTTACAGCCAGGCTTGAACTGACTTCATCTGTTCTGTGAACTTACCTCCCTCCAGCCTCAGAGATGAGCACTTTTATCACCTCATGATGTTCTCACATTTAAACCTGTCACAGAGGTTTATTAGCAAAGAGAGTGTGTTAATGCAGCTATATGGCTTCCTCATATCCCTTCCAATCAGAGAACTGGGAAAGTCTGTCTCTGTCTGCAAGGAACCAAATAGACATGAACTGTTTTTCTCATGAAGCTACTCCACATGTTATGATAACCATATTAGAACCAAAGATAAACACAGAGCTGATAGCTGATAGTAAAACGGTGTAATGAGTAGCTGTTGGTGAGTTTTGTTTTCTAAATATTTTCAGTTAGAATTTTATGAAGAAGAGTCAAATTCAGTTTAAAAGTAAATTATGAAAATTTAATTATGATCAATATTAAATAATATTTATAAGGGTTAAAATCCTTGTTTTGACAAAAAGGTAATAGTAACATATAATGCAACCTTGCATAGGTTTACTTAGGACTGTGGTAGCCATTAAAATGTAGGAACTTGTCTTAGAGTTATACAATAGCCATTTCCCCAAACTGGAATACAAACGAACAGAGCAGCAGTAAGGGCTGTTAGGAACTGTCAGCATGAATACAAAAGAAACAATAGATATTCTCCTCTGGAGAATTATTTCACTCATTAATATGAGAAAAAATCAGGCCTTTATTAATTAGTGCTAGTTCCAAGAGGAACACTCTTCTGCCTTGAGTTTACACACAAAAATCTTCTTAACATATAACATTCATGACCTTACTTCCTCCCACAAGCAGATAAATAATAGAAGTAACTCATTCCCTCAACACATGAAAGTTATATGTTCTGGCAAATAATCTGGTGAATCTTCTGTTTAGTCCCAAAATAACCATTTCTTTAAACCTGTGTGATTGTAGGCTAAAAACTGTTACTGTTAAAAATGCCATCTTGATTATTCTAGCAATGTTAAGACCCCAACTGTGCCATTTTGCAATGGTTTACAGTATCATTAAAGACTATGAAGAGCTGATGTTGTAACTTTGAAAGGGAAAAGGGGAGGAGAGGGATACATTATTGAATACCAAAATCATCTTGATAAATGGGGAGAATAATCTGAAATCAATAACAGGAAATCCAATAGATACAAGTGCAGAGTACTACACTTGGGCCTTGTCTAGACAAGCAGGTTAGTACAGAAAACTAAAGCATGAATTTACAGTACACTTGCTGCCGTGTAGTAACTTTTCATGCTGACACTCTTGCTAAGCATTAAGTATAGCTCTGTGTGATGTCATCTACTCCACATGTTGCACAGAACCGGCATTAGTGCAGGCTACAAGTATCCACAGGGGAAGCTGGCATAGAGAAGCTAGTGTGCTGTAAATTTGTACCTTATCTTGCTACAGTTTACCAGTATAAATACTCCCTTAGGCAGAAAAAAAATCAAATGCACAAATAAAAAAAGTGGAATTACAGGTTAGACAGCATTACCACATAAGCAAGTTGTAGTCAGCATAGCCAGCATAGTTAGTGAAAAAGGATGAAAAATAACTATGACACTGGTATTACATACAACGTTACCCGTATATATATATATGCTGTATATATAGACATATATAAGAGAAAGAGAAAGAGAAAGAGAAAGAGAAAGAGAAAGAGAAAGAGAAAGAGAAAGAGAAAGAGAAAGAGAAAGAGAAAGAGAAAGAGAAAGAGAAAGAGAAAGAGAAAGAGAAAGAGAAAGAGAAAGAAAGAGAAAGAGAAAGAGAAAGAGAAAGAGAAAGAGAAAGAGAAAGAGAAAGAGAAAGAGAAAGAGAAAGAGAAAGAGAAAGAGAAAGAGAAAGAGAAAGAGAAAGAGAAAGAGAAAGAGAAAGAGAAAGAGAAAGAGAAAGAGAAAGAGAAAGAGAAAGAGAAAGAGAAAGAGAAAGAGAAAGAGAAAGAGAAAGAGAAAGAGAAAGAGAAAGAGAAAAGGAGTACCTTCCTTTGGGGAAATGACACAAGAATATATGGCTTGAGAAATGCTGGCTGAGTTTTAGGCCAGATTACCTTGAGAGAGCAAGGAATCAAGCACACTGGAGAGTCCTAAAAACAATTCATAGCTTAGACAAATATCTTTAAGCATAGTCTGAGCATTCTTCAACCTTTTTCTGAGCAGGAGCTCAGAATTAGAGTGCTTCACAACTCCCTTTTCTTTATCTCTTTAAATCTCTAGCAGTCACACTAAAATGTAGACCTTCTAATGGCCTGTACTTGGCTCAAATACATTCTTTGCAATCAACTGCAGGGAAGCAACATCTATTGACTGAAGCATGATTTCAAGTTATTTGGACTCTAATTTCGTCTGACTATTTACCACCCAGTTTTTAATGTCTCATCTAACTTCCTCAACTTCTTTATATGTAAAAAGATTGTTCCATACTTACCATTGAAATAAAGTAATAAATAAAAATTATGTTTACAATTATATGTAAAATTATAGTCATATTTATGTGTTGGTTTATGATTCATTTGTATCTCATTATTTAATTGGGGTTCTGTGTGCCTCCTAGTTATCCATTTACATCACTGAACAGGTTCTATACTGCATTTCAGAATGTCATAATTGGTTCAACACATCTTATATTAGGACCCGGCTAACCTAGAAAACTAATTTCTTGAGCTGGCTGCATTTCTTTTCCACAAAGACAACAGAAGGAAAATATCTAAAACTGGGAGGTGAAAAATTAGTACCTGCTAGGGAAAGGGTGGAGAGTAAATTAAAGTATAGCTACCGGATAAACTAAAAGTTCTGGAAATTTGCAAATTCAAAATGTGAAAGGAGAAATTTATTAACAAAACAAATAATGTAATTAAATAACAGAAAGTGAATTGCCTTTTCTCGGCAACTAGCCATCTGATGTTTTAAGCCATATAAGAGAAGTAAAAGGGAATACAGTGTAAAACCTTTTTAAAAATAATGTTAATAACATCTGGGAAAAAATAAGTGGAAGTGGCAGGAATAGAATAAGCCTACATGCTGTCAATTACAGCTGTATATTAGCCTGCCATCTAAAAACATATAAGAAATAACAGGAAACACTAATGGCAATAGTGTATTTATTAGCAATGGTGTGAAATTCTATTATTGATTTGTTCCACCTCCAAGCAAATCATGTTTCCTTTTAGTGATATTTAGACACTTAGAGGCAACAACTTTCTTTACATCTGTTCCCAGCCCCATGAATAAAGTACCTACCTATTTTTTTATGGAATACTTAAATCTTTACTGAAGGATTAATTATAAGTACTACTACCACTTGTTACTTAGTATTTCTAATTGAGTTAATGCAATCATCTCATTAGTTTAATTTAATAAAATAGGTAATTATGTATCTCATCTGCTCCTATGTGTAAAACACATTACTGTGGAGCACTACTTGCATGTGGTCTAAACCAGGCAAAATTACTTTGAACAAGAAGTAGAGCAATAAAACCCACATCAACCAGTGAAGAAGACACAGCAGAAATCAGTGGGGAAAAAATAATGAAATACTTCTTATATATGACATCATAACAGTGATCTAGAGGCAGGTTTAAGCAATTTGCTAATGAAGTTCACAGGGGATTCTTACACCTGTGAGGTTAAAAGTATATTAAAAATGGGCCTAAAGAGGTAGAGCTGTGGAAAATAGTGGTGTAGGAAAGTAGCTACAAAGATATTTGAAGACACCTACTTCAAAACTCAAATGTTGAATGAGAAAGAGTGCTGGAATCAAGGCTTGCCATTAGAGGTAATAGTGGACAGCTCATTAGAAATATATTTGTTGCAGTTTGAGACCTGAGAGCATTGAGAGAGGCCATATGAACATGGATTAATTTCTTTAAAGACAGATGATGAGAGTCTATCTTTGGGATTCCATCAACAATATTGAATTAATTGGTAGTGTTTAACTGTCATAGAGACTGAGGAAATGGGAGTTGTTCTGAAAAAAACAACACAGTTCTACTACAGTGGTTAACAAAAAGCAACTGTAGGGGTAATACTTGTGTAATTAGCAAATTGATCTATCAGGAGAAAATGTGCAAGATTTCCATGAATAAAGGAGAGGGATGCTTTTAACTCAACAGGAGGAAAAATCTTTTTTCAGGTATCTAAAATCAATAGCTATTAGATACTGTAAAAATTAATATGACTTTTTATTCACACTCCATAAGTGACCTCATTTTGACTCAGGTTACATGTTTCTAAGTAGGCTTTTGCATCTCATTTTAGATTCGCTGTGACCTAAATGAGGAATTGAAGGTCTCACATTATTTATGCCTCTGCCAACTCCAGTTTTACTTATTTTCTATGATGAACAGTTCTGTAAGCACACTGGTCTTTTCCCAGGAACTCAGTAATGCTTCCATAAAATACTGGACAATGTATCTGATTTAATTTTTGAAATGGCTAGTTTCTGCATCTTCATGGATGTGTAGGAACTTTTTCAACTTTATAAAATTTTTTTCGTCTCTCTAATTTCCTGGTAGCAACAGGCAGTTCATTTCACAGACCACTACAGCCTTCCCTCAAAGCAATATCTCTACTTGCTGCATTGCAGAGGAACACTTTGAACTAGGAAAAAAATTCACACATGCTCAATCTCCTCAAATCCCATCTTTGACAAGGGACTAAAGCTCTCTGAAAACTGAAGTTCAAGTGAGTCATTGGTTTGCTTCAATCTAAAGCACCTATGAAAAAACTACACTTGTTTCTTTATCCCAAATGCAAACTAAGATAAAGGATTTTAAATCATGCACACCATGCACAGGACAGCAGACCAAGCTGAAGAAGAGATCCACCAGCTGCACCCTTCAAACAGAATAAAATTTGCATAGACATATTCCAATGAGAAAATAAACTGCTGTACAAAACAAAGTAATCTCCTTGTGGCATGCTGTAATGATAGCACTATAACTAATTAAGAGGGAATATAGAAAACAATTAAAAGATTTTATTTTTACCCATAGGATGCATCAACCCTTTTGGAGGGATCATGCTACATGTATTAGATCATATGAGTAGGTGTGTACTATGTAAGGAAACACAATATTACCACAGTCCTGCAATTTACTGTATCTTTACAAATGACAGTTTAACGTTAATGAATTCTACTTTCAAAATGAGAAAAAGTGCTAACTTTATCCATAGGTATTGATTTTCTCAAAGTTCTATAGATTAATTAATTTGTGTATTTTAGCATAATTTCAGTAAAATATTGTCCACTCTTTTTGGACTTTTATTAAGCAAGAGTCTGTTCTTCCACTGTCAAATTGTTTTTGAAAATAGTATTCATGATCATACATTCAAGTGGTTACAGGGTAACTCATCAAAGGACTTTAGTATAAATTATTTTCAAGGTTTCTATTTTTTAATTTATGTGCAAAATTGATCAGTTGCTTCACTTCTCATGGACTCCAGACTGACACAGTGGAATCAGAAGTTTTGAAAAGGGTCAGGAATGCTTGTAGTTTATTGATGTATAAATATGAGTATTGAAAAATGTACTTTTTTTGAGAAATGTGCATATTTTTAAAAAATCACTTCATAAAAAATATGCCTTAAATTTATACACATCTGATTTACAAGAACTCTGCAGTACACTATTTTGAAAATTGGGAGGCCTTAGCATCAGAACTGTTTCTGAATAGGTATTGTATACACATTTCTCTATTATACAGCTCCTAGCACAACAGATCCTTGATGCAGGAATTTGAGGTCTCTGGCAATGTTAGACACACAGTTTATTATGAAGAGTGACTTCATAATAAGGGAATAAATCATATTTTCTGTCCCATGCTGAAATGTTTTGATAAAACTAACGCATGAAAGTCTTCCAGCTTTGCACCACTCTTTAGAACTTTGATCAGTGATGTTTGCAATGTAAAACCACCTGTTTCCTATACCCTAGACTCCTTTTCTCAAAAGCACTGAAGTTGACACCTAAGTTCTATCACTGAGCCATCCAAGGCAAGATTAATATATTGATCTTTGCTCAAGTGCTTGATCCATGTATTTTGCCAACAGGAATAATTGGTTTCATTAAAACATCCTGATCTGTGGCTTCCGTATGCAGTGAAAATAAGACACAAAACAAACTTTAAATCTTTTAACAAAAAAAAAAAAAAAGGGTTCTTCATTTCTTAAAAATAAGTAATTCAACTTTTTTTAATCCTAAAAATATCTTTAGAGACATGCATCTTTATTAGGTCCAGAATTAGGAAGTTATAGTGAGGTAAGATTTGCCTGGTCTAGCACTCCTTTAAGGCATTGTTCACATGCAAGACCCAGATACCCATACATACATTGTTTAACTGAATTAACACGTTCATAGTAATTAAATTCCTTTTTCAAATGGCAAAACCAAAAACATTCTTTAACAAGATATCAAACACAAAATATTTCCCAAAGAGATTGAATTAAAAGAAATTAACTAACACCCAACACATTATATATATTTTGATATTAGATCACTGTTTCATAACCAGATGACAAGAACTTGGAACTCAGATTCCAAGTTCAAACTCAAGAACATTTATGAAGAATAGCAAGTTCTTCAAAGTCTTACAACTGAAAAATAATATGACTGTGACAAAGGCAGATAAATTACTGCCATAATTAGAAGGATCAAAACCATTGCATGTTAGATAATTCCTTTTTGAACAGATGTTACCTGAAAAGTTGCTATATACTTATGTTAACAGAACATATATATTTCACATATCTAAGGGAGATTTAAAAAGGGAAGAAAACAATGAAACTGTACCAGTAATAATATTTCATATCCATTTTTCAGAAATATAAATGAGAACACAAAGGGTGTAATGCTCAATTGTAATACAGTTTGTTAATCGTATTTAACACTGGGATTCTACACAGTATTAAATGGAAATTTGCATTAAACTCAAGAACAAAATTCCCATTTAATTTAATGGACCCAAGATTTTACTCTTGGTCATAGCACAAGTTACTTTATGGCTTATAGTCAGAACAGCTACTTTCTGTAGAGCATAAATGAGGAAACACTACCAGTATAATCACATTTCCTATCAAAGAAAAGAAAATGTATCATCTCAGCATTTTCGTGAAAGAGATCAGAATCTACAATGTATGGCTTGGACCATCTCTTTCTCCAAACAAGCATAGGATCCAGGGTCACAACGTTGTCCTGGGAAATGTCATATATCATGAAGAAATTCCCAGAAGTACATCTGTTTGAAGGAGCCAAATCAGCAGTAAAATGGAAGTATCCTCTCCTACTTACACCAGTGGGAAAACGTTTACTTTTCAATAATGTTATCCATTTCATTTGCTTCGTTCTCATTTAGGTTCTGCACATTTCAGAGAGACATCCACAGCTCAAAATCGTTTCAAAATTCTCACTTTTGAAACATTAGTGGAGTGTTTACTGGGACTTCAGAGAAGCTGTTCATGATGTTGTGCATATTTGGAAGCTGACCCATACCTTCATTCACAGCTGTGACACAAAAGCACAAGAACCTGGAAGGGAGGAGTGAGGAAGGGAGAAGGCAGTATTGCCAGCAATGATAATTCTGAAAGATATGAGATGAAATACTGAGTTCTTCTTTGTGCAGCCTTTTTTTAGGCATGAACTTACTATAATTGTTGGTTATCTGGATGCAGGGGATAAAATATGCCACTGTGCACACACAAAAAAAAAAAAAGTTATGAGATTTTTGTTTATAGGAATAAAATTCCTTCACACCATAAAAAGGGATCTCTTCATTCCATAAAGAGAGATCGGTGCCTCAGAGGAGGCTAGAATTAAGGCAAAGGCAGGCCTGTGTACACAGAGAGTGGCTCCATGTTTCATCACTTCTAAACGATAATGAATCATTTTAAATTAAGCCCTGCTTCTGTAGGTTCATATCCGAGTAGGGGCTTCCACTCAAGTTAGCAAGACCCTTCAGAATGAGATCGTCTCGCTAGGAATAGGGCCCAAAAAATTTTTATATATTCTACATATATGTCTACACATATTTGCACACACACTCATTCACAGGTACATATACACTCACAAGCATGCACACAGAAAGATTTATAAATATATTTATATATATGTACATATCGAAATACCAGATTTGAAAACCATGTCAGACTTGGAGTGTTACCTGCTTGTCAGAACCATTTAAACTACTATCTACACAGTACATATTGAAACTCAACTTTAAGATTTTTTATTTTTATGTACACTTCATTTTTTTCTCTGGAAATAAAATATCTAAATACAGACAGACTGTAATGTTGTATATGTATAGCTTTCAACAATACTTTAGCTGAATAAATGCTTTGTACATAGCTCTGTCTTTTAATGGAGTTTACAGGTACATTGATAAAACGGATTCCTCATTTCCTTGATTGTTTTTAACCAATAACAAGCAGAGAGACAATTACAAGTTAATATTAATAAGCAGCTCAAATAACACTGGTTAAATTATGTACAATACAAACCATTCATACAAATGAAGACTAGGATATTGAATTAGTTACAATATTTTGTAATAAAGATAAGACAGCCACTTATAACTTACATGTTCTCTGCCAGGCATTTTCCTTCTTAAAAATCAGTTGGTGAGTTTTTAAGTCGCTTAACTGGCCTAAACTCAACCAGATTTAAAGAATCAGAGGTTAAAGAGTCAGAGAAACATGAAACCAGAATGTCTGCCCACATGTAAATTCGAAATGTTTGCCCATCTTTACTAGTAACAGGCTCGCTCCACAGAAAAAGAGCCACCTAACACCACCTCAAATGTGCCTACTGTATGCTGGAAAAAAAGTTATGATGCTTTGCCATGTTCATATAATTAGGAATACTGAACTCTAGACACACATTTTTCCCGTTTTAACAAGTATTTACTCCTACAGTATTATTTACCAGTACAGCTACTCCAAGCAGTAGAATGCATGAGTGGGGATTATTCATTGGCGTGTACTCAAAGGACTTTCAAAGAGATTTTCATAACAGTCTGTGTTAGAAACCATTCTCTGTCTAGTTAATCCATTTTGCTTGATGATAGGTTATCCTGAAACCTTAGGTATCAGACAATGAAAGCTCTCTTAAGAGGAATCTCAATAGATGTGAGCTGAAAAGAGTGTGTCTCTCTGTGTATGTGTATGGTTTTATTTCAGATCCATAGTGATTTACAACTAGATTGATACATGAAGCTGACTGGGCAAAAATTACATTAGATTGTTTTCCGCTAACATATTTGCAGCCATTTGACATCAGCAGCAGCGGGTAGACACATTCCAGGCAATTGATGTGGCCTGTCTCCTTGAGGTTACAGCCCTGTCATACGACCTCTTTTATTCCCCAGGCTTCAGTCTCAGACATGTGTTGGTCCTCACCCTGATGGGAAGTAGGGTGTGTCACTGTGGTAGTTGTAATCAGGACACACCTTCTGTACTAGTTTATAATCTGTACTATAAAAGGAAATGTAAATACAGATTACTTTAAAGGGCTTGGAGCAGAGCCATGACACATGGCTCTGGGTCTGCTCTTGATAACAGGTTTTTGAAGGGTCATAGTTGCAGAGTGTGTTCTTGGTAGCCTTGTCAACCTTTTCATACTCAATTCGACAGTTAAAGGACTTGGAATCTTTGGCATCAATCACCGTCTGTTGTGCCAAGTCAAATTCCACTATTTTTGTAGGGGGCACTAGGCTCACAGATACATTCCCTTGACCAGTGGAGTTATGCCTGAAGTAAACACTAAACGTCCCATTGCCATGGTCAACGATTTTCCCTGTTATTAATAGATTTAGCTTCACAGTCTTGATGTTGGAATGAAAATCTCCCCAGCCAAACATTTTCTTAAATTTCCCAGTCTTGACAATGGGACGTCTCTTTGCTCTGGGCCGAGGCTCTTGCAGGTCTGTGGAGTTCCTCAGCCAGTCCCAGAGATCTTGCTCAGAATAAGTTTCTGGGACATCGTATCGCAGGTCCAAATCTGTATCATTTTCCTTCCCATGAAAAGTCTGTGACAGCAGTCGGCTGATGGACAAGTCTTTGCTACTTTCTGTCCATATGTGCTTTAGTATGGATTTGGAGCTTCCTGATTTTAGAAGTTCTGTTTTTCCTCCATTTGTTAAATTTGCACAGGTAACCTGAAAAAGAAGGGAAGAAGAAAAAAGCGTATATTGAGATGTGTAATTCAAAACCCATCATTCCCACCTGAGACCAAAATGATCAAATGTCAAAATCATAGGGAAATTTCTTTTGGGAAATCAAATTATAATCTTTACTCAGTAAAAGAAAACAGAAATGTCTGTTTTCCTCTTCTTTCCAAGTAGCTGTTACTTTATTCTCCTTTGCCAATCTTTTACACTGGCCTTTTACCCAGATTTATTCCCAGACATTCACTTTATTCTTCAGCCTGAAAGCTACCTCTGTTACAATGCCTGTAGGTGATAATTATCTAATGAAGTACTGCAAAAACTAAGGTACAAAGCCATGTCATCCTTCAGTCTTTATGTGGCTTTCACTTGCCATTTCTCATCTCAGTGTGAAGTACTCTTGCTCGAATGTTCTTACTGAAAAGTGACTGTCTCTTCCACCATCACAGTCACATTTATTTAGTTCTGCTGCCTATGAAGTCCACTGACAGGGTGCTGTGTTGGCAGTACCACCCTGACCATCTTCTGAGTCCATGTTATTTTAACTCTAATAATACTAATATAATTTCCCTACTCCTTTTATGGTTACATGTTGGTCTGTGTTCTTGACTGGGACCTTCCGTCACAACTACAATAAAAATAATAGAATAATGAAAATTTTAATGAGCTTTGTGTTGACAGCTGCTCATACTGCATTCTGTACATCAATTAATGCACAAGGAGTCACAGTCTTTTCTTATGATCGCTTACAGATTAGCTACTCATTTGTCTTGTCTGTATCTAGTATGACATGCATTTCTCCTTCTTCACTTCAATTCTTTTTTCACAGCTTCTTCCCCAAACCAAAAGTGATATGTGTAAGATAGAAAGCCATTTGTGTATTTACAAGAAACTAGGATCACTTATTCTTAGTAATAAAACAGCAGTAATAAAAAAATCCATAAAAATCACATTAAAAAAAAAAAAGATAAAATCTTGCACCAGGTTCCTACAAAACCCTAAACTTCAGACATCATTTTCCACAGGATTCCATGTTAGAGCAATTTTTCTTATTTATATTTTTTCTTGTTCCCTTAATTGTGTGGAAAACAGAGAACAGATGCAGCCTCGCAGCTGTCTAACATGCAGCACTGGTAGAGAGCTCTGACGGAGGGTGGCAGGGAGGGATGGAATTGGCAGGGGGCAGTGGGTAAATGTGAAGAACAGCACCCTTAGTCCCATTCACCCTAAAAAATTGCACCAGACACACTGCCACGTTTTGTAACATTTGGACCACTCTGAAGGGACCATCAAGTTTCTTATTTCACTTTTCATGGCTACACATCTACATAGGAGATTCTGAATATGCCTGGTTTATTCCTCTGGGTTCTGACACTGATTTACATGCTCATATCATACTTGCAGTTATATCTTTCTCTTCACTTAAAAATGAATCGACTGTATTCCCAACACAGGAAACACGTTTGAAACCAGCTAGTATTTAAATCATGGCCCCTCCCTACTGGTACAGTTGGAGGTATATGTCACCTTGGATATCTGTCACAGCATGGCCTTTTCATTTCCTAACATCATGGAACTGAAACATGCTTTCATTAGCTTCAGTACTTTTTCAAGGTCAGTTGAAGGCAAATACATAAAATCAGTCTAAATTGTCTTAATACACTGATCACATAGGAGGTATGCCCCCAGCCTTTTACAGTACACAAATAGGTAAATAAATCTGTCACATCCCATGCTATACCTCCCCAGTGCATTTCAGGTTGGTGGGTCAGTAAGGGTAACAGATAAAATATGGGGTTTATTTGGGATTGTGCTAGAGATTACTTCCTCCTCTTTTGAATGGAAGGAAGGATTAAAACACAGAATACCATTTTGATGGTCAGTTTGTAGCTGCATCTTAGCATCAACACAGTGAGCCAGGAGAGAAGCTGTAATGATATGCAGTAATGGTGCACTGGTTAATGAAGCAGCAATGAAGATGTCACAGGGAGAGAGAAAAAGACTCAGAATATAATTTTGCTGTGGCGTATGGGGAAGGCGTGCAAAATAAGGAAAGAAATGTTTTTAAAAGGAAAAATGTGCCTGTCTAGTATGAATCTGTCAACCTGTTATGAATGTAAGCAGTTAGCTAGCAGAGCTAGTATACTTACAATCTATAGGCAGGATGCTTACCGCTATATTTTTCTTTCCTCACAGTTTGCTTTTCCTTTGTTTCCCATCTGTATCCAATGATTTTTATTTCATAGGATTACACTACAAGTTCCATGTAACATGATGTAATGGTATAAAAGCCCTTTAAAAGGAAGGTCTCTTTTTTCAGATGTATAAAACTGAACACCGAGGAAAGGAATCAGGTATTTTCTGAAATAGTTGCTGACTGATCTAATACATGTGTTTTTTGAAAGCCAGTATATTTCATGGAAACAGATGATTCAGATTCCGTGCATACTATACTGTTTCATACTTGATCTAACAAATACAATTGATTGTTACTGTCAAAGATTTTTTAATACCTGAAAGACTTCTGGTCATGCAGTTAGCCCCAAGACCTGTTTGTGATTTTCAGTGTGGGTAACTGGCTGCCTTCAGAATTAAAGGCCTGAACCTGGTCTCCCTAGTCAAGTGTTTGTGTAAGCACTAGAAAAAACAGCCCACAAGTGTTAATAAAAAAGCTCTAGAATTTATTGTTCATCACAAACATTTCCCAGACAAGTGCTTCTTCATATACTGCTAGTATACTATGTGTGTGAAAAGTAGCTATATGTATCCTCAGAGACTCACACACCCAAAAATACAGAGCACTGTTGTGTAAAAGAATTTCTGCAAATGCAGCAGGTATTTTCACATGAACTAATCCACAATTTACTTCCACCTCTCTTCTTTCCAACCACAAGGCTGCAATAATACAGGAAAGATCATGCAAATTCGTGAGATTTTGCACTTAGTAATGTGCAAAGTAGCTTACTGAAACATAGACCTATTTTAGTGATCCATGAAAAAAGAGCCAATTTAAAATGCCTAACAGAGAGCTAAAACACTGAGGAGTCCAAATGTTATGTTGGCTTTTTTGTCCTCCTTCGCGAGTATATTTGCATATAAACCAGAAATCTGCATATGCACCTTATCAATTATCTTACTGTGACCAGAGCTGGCTTCTTGTCCACAGCCAAGTGTCAATCATAGGTGAAACAATGAAAAGCTTGGCCTACTTGTACTGAGCCTGGCTAGGGTAGAGTTAATTTTCTTCATAGCAGCTCATATGATGCTGTGGTTTAGATTTTTGACCCAAGCACTGGCAACACACAAATGCTCTAGCTCTTGCTGAACAGTGCTTGCACAGCATCAAGGCCACCTTTGTTTCTCTGGACCCCTCAAATGAATAGATTTTGGGGGTGCACAATAGGTTGGGAGAGGACACAACTGAGTAGATGACCTGAACTAGCTAAAGAGATACTCTACACCTTACAACAACATTCTTAGCAATTAAAAGGAAAAGAGGAGGTTTTGGAGGGTTTTAACCATCTTTTTCTCTGGGACTGTCTGGGCATCACTCTACCCATGAGGGGTGGTGACTCTTGCCTCTGCATCACTTGTTTTGTTTTCCTCTCTCTTCTTCCACTTATCCTTCACTTATTAAACTTTTCTTTAATCATGACCCCAAGTTTTCTTTCTTTCATTTTCCTTTCCTCTTCCCCTGTCCCAGTGAGGAAGGGTGGGAAGTAAGTGAGCAGCTGTGTGGTGCTTAGCTGCCCACCAGGGGTAACCCACAACACCACTGCAGTGTAACATATCAGTGTTGCAAAAGAGCTGAGGAGTGGGACTTCCCCCGTGAATGCGTAGCTAGAAGGGGTTTTGAATGACTATTATGTCAGCAGTGCCCATATAGAACAATAGCAAGGAGTAAAAAAATTTAGAAATGCTTATTCAGTGCTACAAATCTCAGTGGAAAGAACTCGGTAGGCACGACAGACTGATCTTTGGTTCCGGTGTTGTATTTTTAATGGAAAGTATGAATTTCCACTACCTAGTAAAGTTTACTGATAATCAAAAAGGTACAAGGAGCTTACTGGCTGGAGACTCCTTTCCAACAAATAATGACAAATTGTTATCCCGTTTCTTATTCTGCTTGTAGGAAGGAGTAAAGAAAGTGGTTTCACTGGGAACAATATCCAAAAGTGTCATTGAAAAAGACAAAGGAATTGATCAGTAATTGAGTTTTTACTTCATTAAAATAGAATACCCCGTTCATTTTGCATCCTCCTTTTTGAGGGTGACAATTTTTTTATGATGATGTATAACATCGTTAAATGTACTTTAATGAATATGTGTAGTTCTTTCAGGACTTCCTAAAGGACAGGCATTTTATTTATCTCAGAAATTTTGGAGTTCTCCTTCAAGACACTGAGGCCTAAATGATTTTTCAGATCAAACCTGAACATTTGGAGCAGAAAAGAAGAAGTTGGAAAGAGATCTGAGGAAGCCATGAAGGCTCCAGTTGATGATTTAGACCCTCTTCTCAGTGTAACATTAACTCTAGGTATATTAACATCAATTTATAAGACTGATCAATCTGAAATTTTTAAAAAATAGTCATTCAAAGATGTATGGAATGCCTCTTGATTTCTTAGTTTTTCCTTTTATTCTAGCTCTACTACAGTTCATTATCTATAATTACAACACTGGTTTAGAAATTATGTATTTATTCCTCTGAATGTATGACTACTTGAGACCAAATGAAAATGTAAACAAACAATCTAATACTCAAGGTAGGAAATCTCTCTCTTTAGGTAAATAACTAATCAAAACCAAGATCATTTTTGTTGTCATAGCACTGTGTTTGGCAGCACTGTGTTTGCACCTGCTCTTTAGAAAAGAATTCAGAATTTTCTTTCCTCAGTCAGATATCTCAGATACAGCGTGAGTAGGAGAGTACTGATGAACATAACTATAAGCTGGACCATTATCAAGGCAGGACAGCACTCAGAAAACTTTATCTGGATCCTGTTTCCTCATATTAACCCTGTTTATGCAATGTATGGAGGATTATCTGTACCTAGTTTACTGTTCTACTTTGATCAATTATCTTCCTATACCTGTCTGGAAATATTTTTCTTAAGTGAATAATTTCCAGAGAAGTCAAAATCAGTATTCTAGAGAATTTGTCCATAAACAAAGAAATTGAGAATGAAAGTTAAGGGAGATACGATTATAACAGGGGGGAGTTAAAACAATGAAGGACATGTACCTGATACAAACTGACACTTCAGAAAGGGAGGACAAACATGGAAAACCACACACATTAATATTTTACAGAAACAGACCTCTCTGGACTTCATTTACAAGCCTTTTTTACTACATGACATGAAAAGAATAGGCATGTGCATTGGCCCACCAAAAAATGCAAACTCAGATAAATGTAACAAATGGAACAGTAAATCTTGATCTACTGTGTCAAATGCGTGCTGGATTCAGCCAGGAAAGAGTTAACTCCCTTTACCATGGCTGCTAGGAAGCTGTGTTCCTGGATGCAGAGAGCAGCACTGATAAGGTCCGAGCTGGCGCTGGGCAATGCCTGCACTGAATTCAAGGTCTTTCAGTGCTTCTGACACTGCAGCTGCGTTCCCAGATCTCGCTGTCTCGCTACAGGCCGTGCAGGGGACACACAGCTCAGGCACCTGACCCCAACTGACCAAGGGAGTGTTTCATGCCACAGTACGTCATGCTGGGGGCAGAGGCAAGGAGGGGGTCCGGGAGCCATTACTCTCTCCCTCACTCTCTCTCGTTCACTCCCGTACACTTGCTGACGCTCTCCCTGACTTAGCTGCTTCGCTAACTCCTGTGCTGCCTCGTTCATGAGGGAGTTGGGGGGGTTGTTTAGTTTTCCTGGTTGTGCTATTGCTGAGAGGGTTCAGAATCTGCTGCGACAGTTCTCGGGCTCCAGTACTCGGGCTGCGATAGCTCTCGGCCTGCGATCGCTCTTGGGCTGCGGCTCTCGGGCTCTCTGGGTCTGACTCCCACTGCTCAACACCTGTTGTGCATTGGTCAGTGGGTGGTGAGGTATTGTACCATATTGTATCATATGTTTTATTTCCTATTTCTTTAATTATTTATTATTAGTAGTAGTACTTGTATATATTAATTTAGATTTAATTAGTAAATGGTTCTTATCTCAATTTTGCGAGCTTCCTTATTTCTTTTTTTTCTCCAATTCATCCTCTCCACTGGAGGAGGGGAGGGGGATTTGTGAGAGCGGCTTCATGGTATTTTGCTAGCCGGAGTTAAACCATGACGAAATGAGAACACAAAAGTGGCTATGCAGGATCAAACCGAGGGCTTATGTATAGAAACTCCAATAGCAGCTATAAGAGATGCCTAGAGAAGAGCAAGAACATGGCAAGTATATGATAGTCCCCTAATTTCTTCCCAGCTGACAAATATTTCCATTTTCCTCTGCTAGATACTGTTTCTGTATGTCTTCTGTTTCAGTAACTCTCAGTAGACTGCTCTTCTGTGGATTTGTCCGCTCTGACCCTTTGTAAACTTTGAGGCTCCATACCATTCTTAAGCAATGGGTTCCACAGTTCTATTTCCTCTTACTGTTTGTTTTGAACCAGATTCCTTCCACCTTCTTTGGAGAACCCTTCATTCTCCAGATGGAAAATTCAGTCTCTATCCAGATTTCCCATGCTCCTCCTTACTTTGTTGCTACACCTTACATATTTTTCTACAAATATCAGTAAGTGGAAAATGTTATGATTTCTAGCTACATAGAGAGGCTTACTTTTAGCACACCAGTACATGCCTCAGCCATATGCATTCGTAGTAGAAACAAATACTGATTACTTTTCCAGCCTTGAGTACCAGCCTCCTGGTACTACACAAATAATCCCTTATACAATAGCCATTCTACACCTGTACCACTGAATTTCCTTTTTTTCCTTGTCTGAAGTCTCCTTGGTTATACTCCCAGTATTATTGTGAAGATGAGGAATCCAGAATGGCACACAATATTCAAGATGCAGAAAAATCATGGTCATGTATGGTGGCAGTGGCCTTCTATTATTTGTCCACTCTTTCTTCTCTACCAGTTCATAATATTTTATTTGGTTTTGATCACTAATGAGCACTGAACTCATGCTTGTATGGGACTAGCATAACCCTAAAATCTTAATCCTATTAATATATGAAGATGGGATTTATTTTTTTTCCCATGTGTTTCATATTATATTACTACCACAGAATTTCATTTCTTAACTTACTGCCTATTTACCAGTTATGATAAGATCTTTCTACCATTCCTCACTGTTGGCTTTTATCTTTTCTGGTCTGAAATACTTTGTCATCAGCAAGCTTTCTCACTCTCCTTTCCCATATCATTTACAAATATATTGAACAGCAAAGGTCCTTGCACAGAGCCCTGCAGAATTCAGATGGTGACCTTCCATTATTGACCACAGAAAAAAAAGCTTCTGAGTTTTCAACAATAGTTTGTAAAGTAATCACAGGATCATTCACATAAGCATAAACAAGTAGATTTTTTTGTCACACAAATACTAGAGGGAGGATAAAAAAATTTTATTGCCTTTAAGTTGGAAATTGAAATGAATATACACTTTACTGCAATGTTCGTGCAGATCTACCTTAGGATTCATAAAGATCAGCTTAATACTATCAAATGTGTGCAGCTCAGCTTTAGATTCTGTGTTTTACTTGTTTTAATCTGTGAACTATTGTGCTTGTTCCACATGGCCCTTGATAGAAAGGAAATGTGGCCACCTGAGCTTTTTTCATCATTCACACACAAAGGTTATGCAAGACCAGAAGCTGATATAAATTCAGCTGATGACAGCTGATATAAATTAAGTGAAATTTAACATAATTGACATTCGAGTGCCTATATCAGTTGATATCTGTTTCAGATCTAACTAAGAATCAAATCTAATTAGAAAAATTGTATGATGAGGGCACTAATAAAACAGTAGACACTGCTTTTTTTGGAGACTTTATAATTCTTAGCTGTTGTTGACCACAAAATATTAAGATATTGCAGTGGGCTGTTTCACAAAAGAAAAATAACTAGCACAAGTTACTTTTTACACTGCTCTCCTATGCAATATAAGTTGCCCAGTATAAATAAGTCTGAAAACTAGCAATTCCCTAATAGTTTTCAGGAAATGCAAAGGCAATAAACACTTTCAATTGTTATCTTCCAATGAGAATACTTAAGAACTACCATGCCAAATTTTGCTTTAGAATCTACTCTCCTTTGCATTCATGTTGACTGTGGGTTAAGCTGTGACACTACCACAAGCCCTGTGAATAACAGATTGAAGACAGAAAGTTGCAGCCTGTCACCAAATATTAGGAAAGAGCCAGAACATGTTCTGTGCTAGCCCAGTCCATGATCTAGGGTGGGAATCAGCCCACTGATAACCTCACTCACCTGAAATGCACATCTTAGGTGTAAACTATTCATCTAGGCTTATTCCATAATAAATAAACAGAATTAACTACCCCTTCTATCTCCATTAGTTATTGATAAACCTTCAAGGATTAAATAAACGTTCTTCATCTAGATGTCTAAAGGTAAGCAATAAAAATCTGGCCTACGGTAGGTAGTTTGCCCTGGACAGAACACCATGGAGAAATCACAAAGGCTGCAGGAAGCAGGACAGTGATTGCTCTATCTAAATGCTTTCTGAAATGTTCTAGTCATGTTCAAGCCCACGGCTCCCTACACACTTGCAAGCACACTCAAGCTTGTGCCGTGTTACTCATACAGCAAGGTATGCAGCCTTGCTAGTATTGCTCCTCCTTTTGGATAGAGGATATTTCCCCTATGGAGGTCCCCTTTTGGAAACTGTAGTTCTGCTTTATTTGGATTTGATTTATTCATACAAATAATTTTCACAAACATTTTGGATCTGCAAAACAATATTTCTTGAGCCTGTTTTGTTCACTAGTGACTAGAAAATATGTTTAGTAAGCAAGATTTTTAAAAGTGTTTAGTCATCTAAAGATACAGATAGGAACTTGAAATCGATCAGATCTATACTGTAATTATGGAGACATTTCCTCCAGGATTAGTGCCCTAAATGATACTTCTCTTGCTCATTTTTCTCTGCTTCACTCTGCCAGTGTGCTCCTCTTAACTGTGGCAGTACAGCTCTTTGTAAGAACCTATGGCTTTCTTTTTCCTTTCACAAACTTCCAGAGTGGAAATCAGACTCAAAATAAATCATCCAGGCTCCTCCCCTCCAAGTGCCTGGAGAAAGCTGGGAAAACTTTGAACCAAGCACCAAAACCACAAATCCACAACAGGAAGCCATGAAAAGCCAGCCCTAAGAAATGTTCCACCCTTTTTCTGGAAACCAGGGATGAAGACAGGCACTGCTATCATTCTTGTCTTTCAAAGAAGGAATCTCATTGTTTTTCCTTCAAAAAGGTAGCTCATAGACAAAAAAGGAAGTGATTGCAATTTACAATTTAAGAGCTTGAGAACATAAGCAAGTCAAACCAAAATTCCATCTAGTCCTGTACAAAGTATGCAACAATGGCTAAAAGTTTATTTTTGTCAAAGAATCCAAAATCAGGGAATTAATATACTATTTATCTGAAAAAATCTTTCACATCTTCAAACCTTTGCAGACGAAGAACTTCTTAGGCTGGATTCATTGATATGAATTTAATAACCTTCAACAAATATCACTTATAGAATTTGCCTGTCTCTGATACTTCCAGAATCTGAAGCACCCTCTGACTAGTAGTTACACTTTTTAACTTCAGGCTTCCTGAGGAACCATGTCCTTCTGTTTGTTTGAACAAGTCACCTCCTAGCTCATTTTTGATGCCATCTAAATTATTTTCCATCAAGCCACAACAAAATCTAGCATAGCAGCAGCATTTTTCTTGTGGGGTTTAGGCAGAAGCTCAGTATGTTGATGCTCAGGCCAAGCAGAACTGTAAAAATTTATGGCTGGACTTAGGGCAGGTCAAAAGAAGGAGGTGTTGTCTGAGTTACCAGTTCCTTCAGAACCAGACAGGTCCAAAGGTGTTAGTCAAAGGAGTGTAAAATTGTGTTTCTGGAATACATAGGAAATGTATGGACTCTCTCAGTTCAATACATGAGCCAAATAGTCTCAAATAGCCAAATCAGGAAGAAATTCTTCACAGAGAGGGTGGTGAGGCACTGGAATAGGTTGCCCAGAAATGTTGTGGATGCCCCATCCCTGGATGTCTTCAAGGCCAGGCTGGATGAGGCTTTGAGCAACCTGGTCTAGTGCAAGGTGTCCCTGCCCATGGCAGGGGGGTTGGAACTAGATGATCTTTAAGGTCCCTTCCTACCCTAACCATTCTATGATTCTATGATTCTATGAAATCCTGACCCATGACTGAAGTCAACTGTAAAAATCCTAGAGAAGCAGAACAATGAACATAGTGTGGTATTACATAGTTTGTTTTCATTTTTTTTGCCTAGTTAAGGCAGAATGGAAGGTGCTTGGTTTGTAAAATATCATTTCTCTTTCAATTTTGAAAACATTATACTGTCCTATATAATAGTCTGTGAACTGAAGGACTAATTGAGTTACAATACACTGTGAAAATCTTCACATTATAATTTTACAGCTTTCTGCTTTTTGCCTTAGAAGTGCAGGAATTCAGCCCAAATATTTCTAATGGTAGAGATGTAAGTGAATTTATAAAGATTTGGAAAAGGATCGACATATAAGTGTATGAAATATCCTATTAACTCTTGCCCTACATTTTACATTTTTAGAACGAATTTAAACTAAACTCTTGAAGCCTGGTGCCTATGTTGTCATTAAAGATTTTTTACTTCAGTGGATTATGTCTTTTGAAAATTCACCCCATCGCCATTCAGCAGGGGATTAAACTCCCATGGAATAAATTAAAGTGGGTTAAAAATATCTAACAGTGTTTTAAGACCCCTGTATTATGCCAGTGTCACAGAGTGCTACTAACTTTGAAATGAAAGTCTACCTAGGTAAATAAATTTTGTTAAGGATCTATTGTTCTTGTTCCACATTCCTATAAGCCTTCTTTTATTAATATTGGCTTGCCATTTTCTGCATACATGTAGAAAGTAATATTAAATAAAATTAGATTTTATATGAAAGGCCACAGAGCAACATTTTAATCAAAATTTGCACTGTAGTTTGCTTTACATATAGCACACTGAAGAAAATGTCCATTGCCATATGGGTAGACATATCTTATGAAGAAGGTGAAAAAGACTATAATGTGTGATATCCCAGTATTATATAGTGGATAAAGCCACTGTGCACAAACATACTCTACTAGTATTATTCATTTTCTACATGCAGTTTCCAACCATCCACTCTTAATGTAAAAGTTTAATAAATTAAAATACTCCCAAATTGTGCCCAAATAGTTTGTTGCTCCTTTGATACCATATTTTTCCAAAGAAAAGCATTAGAATGTTGATACAGCTGAGTCACTTTCTTCATAGTTATTCATGGGTACATTCTAGAAACCTGAATTTGAACAAAGATGCCTTTTGAGGAGATGTAACTCCCACTGATGTTTACAGAGTGTACATTTCCACACAAAGAAATTGTATATCCCTCTAAGATGCTTGTAAAATTCAAAAAAGGACTTGGACAAGTATCTGAAATTCTACAGTAAAATTATAGATTACTTTCATTAAAATGTCCTGATGTTCACTGTGAATTATTAATTTATTACAAACATTTTCCTTCAGGAAAAGCATTTTAAAAGTAGAGAGGAAGGTTCAGTTGGAGTTTGACATATCCCTGCTAACTTTTATGCCTTCATCTTCACCTTATACCCTTGCCAGTTATGCGTACTGACTCCTCAGAAGTCTTCTGTGATCACAAAGAAGGTGGTTATCTTCCCTTTGAATTTCAACCAGAAGCAGCAATATATTCACTTTCTAACTATGCTTGTTTAATAGGCATTGATCATTCATTCATTTGGCCAATGGATATCAAAATCTATTAAAATCCATCTCTCAGGAAAGAGGTGTGTTTCTTTAATGTTGTTCTGCTAAGGAAGGGGAAGATTAAACAGCTATTCTATTGCAAGTGTACTCAATTTTTACTGATATTTTCTTGGTGGCTTTGTCAAGGCCTGCTAATTCTTGCAGAGGTCTGCTCAGCAGTAAGCAGCACATGGGCACTGGATCTGCTGGGTAATCCAAGTGCTGCATACTGGTTTTCCAGCTATGACGTACGCAAACATGTTGCATTGCTCCCAAACTGCATAGATGTCAAAGCAACATGGATTGTCTTGCTGGAAACTAGGAGATACTGCATACTATGTATTTACAAGATCCAGGCAAAATTTATTCTTGATCCAAATCTGAACAGGCCTCTACCATCAGTGTAAATTTGCTTGGTTGGGATGTAGGGAGACCAAGTAACCTCAGAAAAAGTACTACCCCATTTGCTTACCTAGATGGTCATTGTGACTCTGGACACAGGTATCACAACAGACCTATTATTCCATTAAGAGGAAAACACTTTCAAAGTACTGGAAGGGAATACTGTACACCAATTTCTCTACTTCCTATAAACTAGTAATATTCATTCAGTATAGTACTTCTTTGCAGTGATTACCCCTGAAGATGCATAGGCCAGTTTTTAGGTCTATGGTACTTTTCTGAGTTGATCCAAAATTACATTGTGAGGGAACTTAGCACAGCCAAACAAAACAAAATATAATGCCCAGTAGAAAATCAACATACTCTGTGCTTGATTGTAGACTTGTATTTTCTTCCTGAAATAGTGTCACACCTAATTAAAACTGAAAATTAAGAGCCAGCAGGATTAATCAAATTCCATATGAAAATATCTGGCTCATGAGAGCCATGGTCCAATAGCTAGTACTTCACTAAGGCCATTAATTTAAATTGAGATGAGTTAAGAATCCTTTGGGCATTGACACTTAAGTTGAAGAAGGTTATTCAGTGCTAAGTTTTTCACACTGAAATGAAAAATTTAGGAAGAGAATATGTGAACATTGCTTCAGCACACCAATTTCTAGGACAATGAGCAGTGCTGTGAGCTTGTCCATGGGCAATGATAAGTCCTCTCTTGTAACATCCAACAGTTCTGACACATTGCTTTAAGTTCATATTAAGAGGTACTGAATCAAGTTGAATACAAGATAGTTCAAGGTCTAGTAAACTGAAATCTTTGAGATTATTTTATGCCTACTGATCTATGCTGAGCACTTTCAAATTACAGAAAGACTTGTCTTTATTTAATCAAAACTTGAGTACCAGCTTCATAAAACCTTCAGAGACTTTTCCAGTCTTCAGAAAAGGCAAAAGATACTAACTTAACTTATACACAGAAAAGCTGGAGCCCTAGAGCACTGGTTATACTAGTGCAAATACAATGCATTCTCAGTTTACCAACTATTCAGCTCACCTCAGAACTAGATCCAGTGTCTTGATCCATAACAACATTTCTAGGCAGGGTGACTAGAAGAAATGTAGTCTTTAAAGGCAAACTATAATGGATTGCCCTACGTCCATGAACTTTCTACAAATGCTGATGGCTGAAATATTTTAAGTTGTATAGTAACAGAATGACTGCAGAGTCATAAAGTAGTGATGGCATTATATTGCTTTTCCTACATAAAGAATAAAAACATAAAATTTATTATTCTGACCTTGTATCTCAAGGACTTCTTGGATATGTAAAGAAATTTCATTGGCTATTAAAATGGACTTAGACTAAAGGGAAACCTGCAAACCACAGTTTACAAAAGTTTTTTTTAAACTTAAAAAATAACACTAGAGGAAAAAATTAGGCTGGAATCCTTGCAAGTTTGGGCTTTAGTATTTACTCAACATTATGCTTTCATATTCTTAAAGCATAACAAATTCTGGTTTCAGGTTGAATCAGGCATTATTGGTCCCAAATCAGCATGAGTCAGGAAGTGCAGTGACACTGAAAATGGACAGAGAAATAGGAACTTTTCATACCAAGTTCCAGAGAGTCTTCACCTTTTTTGTCTGATATTTGGAGTCCATTTTGCTTTGACCTCAGACTGTTCCAGGAATCACCACCTTGACAGCACTGAATTATTTGGGCCAATTATACCTGCAGTCCCATTCGTACAGCCTCCTGCATGAACAGGATTCCAACAGAGTGATTCAGACAGGAATTAAGTTCTGTGCCTTTCAGAGAAAAAATATTTCTTCAAAGACAGGTCAAGATCACTGTATATTAACATATTCCTATGTCTACTCAAAAAAGCAAATAATTTTTTTTCGTTGTCTCATCCTCTGTATCTGTGTGGCTGAGCAGCAGCACAAAATAATTTAACCTTAGCAAGCAAATTTCATTTGTTATCTGCCAAATTCTGATACAAAAGATAACAATGAAAAAGCAATAAAATCCTCATTCTAAGGCAATAGGTAACATGCCTTCCCTATAATATACTTACTAAATAACATTCAATGAACTCATAAAAGCATTTAATTTAAATATAAATGCTTAGCACTTCCACTTTTCAGGGAGTAATGACACGTCTGCTTGTGTTTCTTTGAAATGCATTTGCAGAACAGACATCCTCTCAAAACCCACGTTTAACATATTATTACTCTTACTGCAATGTTCATGGACCAACTGGTCATCAGTGTTAGGGTGTACTAGAAATCAAACACGTACAGTCACTGCCCTGGAGAGCTTTCACATTGAAACAGATTTGGCAAAGGCAAAGCTAAAAGAAGAAATATAGGTGATGTCCTAACTCAGCTGCAGAGCTAGGAGTTAGTATAAATCTCTGCACTCTTCTTCCCAATGTCATATCCAGGATGTCCCAAAAAAGGCCAGTTCAAATAACTGGTTGAGATACAAAATGCCAGTAGCTGTTTTAAAAACGATGCAGGCTCAAGGAAACAAAAGTCAGCTCAGAAGTGAGTCATGTTATTGAACTCACTAAGTCCATGTCATCAAGAAGCTTTAAAACCACTTGCAGAGCATTAAGAGGTCCCAGTTTTCTCTAGGAGCAGGGACACTTGACCCCAGTAGTGAGAAATGTTTGGCTTGTTCCTCTGATAAAAATGACAGTGAAAGTAATCATGTAAATATAATCTGTCTTCCAAAATGTGAATCCCTCAATTTCCCCTTTATCCTTCAGCTGTCAGTCAACAGCAGCTGTGGGATTTCATCATCTACGTAATGAATAACAAGAATATTTTCAGTTGGTTTAAATTTAGTTAAAAAAATACTTATATAATTTTTATTAACTTAGTGGAAACCAGCAATATCTTACACACCTTATTCAAGCTCTTAGCTTTTTAGAGTGTTTTCTTTATTAGTTTGTTTTATAGATAGCTGAGAGTATAGACCACAGGGCAGCAAGAAAAGTCCAGCTGGTACTTGTTACAAGATCCTTTAAGCATTTTATCCACCCACTGAAATTTTTTTGTGCATTCATCTTATAGATTTTGTTGCTAAAATATAGAAATAGTTTCATCTGGTGGAATCCAGTAATATCATGGATAAATTCATAGAATAGATTTTCTGGTAATTTCAAAACAGTTTTTCCATGGAGAACAGCATATATAGAGATGTAGTCTAAAAGACATCATGTTTACAGGAAAGACATTCTATCACTCACCAGCTTCAGGATAGTATGACAACATCAAGTTTTGGAATTTACAATTTTGCTATGTCATGATAGTAACTCCAACCAAATGTCTGAAGCCTGAGCCCCAACCCAAAACCCTAACTCCTCATTCTAAGCACCTAACATTCAACCCCTCACCTAACCATAACTCTAACTTGTTTGGCACTCAAGAATTAAAGGGCAGGGATTGCAGTTATAATGCACATAATTTAGTTATGAAATTCTTTCTTTAAAACTATCTGTATATTTTCAAGTATGATCATGTACTTTGTGTAATGCAGAATCAGATCCTTTACCAGCTTCACTGACTATCACTTAACTAATTTTTCAGCAGATACATGTCAGATTCACCCAGCCAAGGACTGACCATGGATATTCAAAATTTTTTAAAAACTATGAGTTTTAAATTGTAGGGTTTTCTGCATTCAGAGGACTTAAAATAATCTTCAGCTATATTTGTAGTCCAAAATATGACTTGATACCACTCAGGATGAAAGATTTCCGAATATATCAACAGAACTCAAAAAGCTTAGGTAAAGAGACTGCAATTTTCAAGCTTGTCGTTCAGTTCGAAAATGGCAGTACTTTTTGTTATGGGGAATGGCAGTAAGGGCTGCATGGCAGTCTCTGTGCCTGTTCAGTTACTGCTCATTCTAATCAGATTGCCAGCAAGGGATCATTAGGAGTTTGGTGTTTATGATGTAAAATATCTACTAGGAATTGGATTTTGATTATCACTTCATTTTACATCTGTTTCCTACTATCCAATGGAGCAAAAGAGTGTTAACAACTCTTGACCTTTCCTGGATTTGAACTAGTAACTTAATTACTAATCCCTACTGAGGGACTCTGAAGTACACTATAGAGCCCCTGAGGCATGCAGTTTGACTCCCTCTGTTCAATATTGGTTTTAACCAACAATATTATCAAGAATATGCTCAGGCTTGACAATGTTAATTACAGCTTTGGCCATAGTTTCCAGATGAAGTATAGATGAAACTGTCTAACTAGAAACATTAAAAATATCTGCCAAGCGGTAGGTGATTCTACATGAATTGAAAAGTATACCTCGCCAAGATCTTGCAGACAAGAAGTTCTTGCAGACCCATGCTACCGCATTGTCTGTTTGCTTCTAAGAAATGTCCAGCTCTTGGCAATTAGGATTCTTAAGGGGCTGGGTGAAAATCTGTTAGTTTTGGCTTGTTTCAAAATCTTCCCCCAGATGGTAATATAATTCCAAACCAGCTGAGATTCATTTTATGCTGAATTTCATTGTTAAAAAAAAAAAAAAATCATACAGCAGAGTTGAACAAAAAGTTTTCCCCAGCTCAAGTATCAAGCTACAGCATGAAGAGCATTTTCTTGGATATTTTTTCCTGAATATGATTAGCTTATTTTAAGTTCCTTATCTCCAAAGCTAATCTTTTTCCTTGGCTATTTTCAAATTTACATTATATTATATTTCAGACTGACATTTACTAAGAGAGAAAAAAACAAAGAGGCAACATGGTCTACCATGCACTCAGTTCTTATTGCAAAACTTAAAATTTAAAGAACATGGGGTTCTACCTGCATGTTGTCTTCCAGATGAAAATGTCATTAAAATGATACTAATTTTCCTGTAAATGCCAGTGGCTAGTACTGTTGCAGTTTGTCACATAGGTTCATCTCTCTTACATGAGTATATCAATATATATTGTGCTTTTACAAGATTTAAGATCATATTTGTAACTCAGCTTACAACTACATATCTGCTTTAAAGCTGCCTGTCAAAGATTTCTCTATGTGGACTATGTTTACTTTTCTGTAAACATCTTTGCAAACGAATGCAGGGCCTACTGTTCTGAGATTGTACTGGTTAATATTTCAGCCAAAAATACTAGCCAGGTCCCTCAAAGCAGACAACCTGTGTGGACATGATGCTGTGTGGAAGCTAATTAGACCCACCTATTAGCAGAGTTTATAGGGCATTGTGCTGAGCTGATGCAGCTCTCTGCTTTCTGATTCAGGAGAGAGCTTGTACAGTTCTAGCTCAGAGGTCTACACTGCATTTTTTGCACACTATTGACAGAGCCCTGATTTTCTTCATTTTTATCCACTGAAAAATGTAAAAATTCCAAAGTAAATACAAATCACTGTAGTTGTGTGTGTTCACTGGAGTGAGTCGTTTCCTGTGTGAACTGAGTTCAGGCTTCCTGAATTCAGTTGTACAATGATTTTGGCAGGCACTAGATAGTTCACACAGAGGGACACTTAAAAAGTACCTCCCAGAGGTCCCAAAGGTTGTACCTTGAGGGACAGAAAGAGAGCACTGGTTTTGTAGTATGTAAATAAAAACAGTTTATAGTATAGGTGACTACACTTTAGTGCAGTTACTCCAGAATCATGCTGGCATTACAGAACTTCTAATCTGCTGCACACGATTACTGAATAGGCCAGTCAAATATCAATTTACTGAAATTAGTAATGAATGTTTGTCAGGACTCAGATGTTTTCCCTTTCTTGCTGTCTTGGTCATACTGGGGAAGGCCTACAGAGGTAACAAGAATTTATTTTTAAATTAATATTTTGGTCAATTTAAGCCAAGTAAAGAAAAAAACCCTCTCGCAAGTCTTGCCCTAAAATCTCAGAAAAAGTCATACATGCATCCCCATAGAGAGCTGACTGAGAAAGCATTGGTTTGTGTTGTGTTGGAAATACTTCCTTGACTAGGAATTTTCATACTTTCATATAACAAACCACACACTGATCTCGTCTAAGCACTTCAAAAAGCAGCAAAACACAGCAAGAACCGTGAAAGAATCAGGACTTTTGAACCATTCCCAGCCCTCTTTCTGTTGCTGCAGCTCCTCCAGGAAGGCAGCTTGCCAGTTTTCACAAAACAAATCCCCTGCACAAGGGGACTGAGGCATTGGATGGACTCAGTCAACAGGAACTTGTGGCCAGCATGCCAGGCCACCTGTTCTAGGGGGGATCGAGCCATGCAGAGGGCTTGAATTCAATTTCCTTAGCAATTCTCTTTACACAGCTTCCCAGCATTTATCAAATCTCTGCCACCTGGAGAAACTCTCTTTGTGTCTAGTAGAGAGAGGGAACAATGGAGCAGAATGTGTGTTTCTCCATACCAGATTGACACTGGAATCACCTGAGTAACTGCTTCAAAGCTTAACATGGAAATACACAGTTTTTTTGGGAAGAAGATGAAGAAACTTCTGGCAAATTAAAAATAAATAAATAAATAGAACCTTATTCATTTCTGTGAAAATTAATTAAAACTTCAGAGGACTGAAATAGTGAAACAGCTACAATTACTCCAGGAGTGAGTTTCTATCCATTGTTGCCTCATATTATTTACCATACTAAGGCTCAGATGTTTGTAGGAACTTAAAGCTATTTACCAGCAGACCTTCTTATTAGTTATTAATATAGTCAACAGACAATAATCTCAGCGCCATGTCAATAGAAAATTATGTCACTGACAAATAATATCAAAACCACTTTTTTCATATACTTTGCAACATAGAAAACAGTATATACATATATATTTCCTTACTTGGGGAAAATATTTAAATGATCCATTGCTGGTTCTGACCATTTCTGAAATGTAACATGAAAAATATTTCATTACACGGATTTTGTTATACTGTATGAACACAATACAAAAATAATATGCTGTTCAAACATGGCAGTCTTCCTTAAAGATATCAAAGAACTTTACAAGAGAATCAAGTCTGTCTACTACATAGGATTTATTATAATAATTAAAAATTATAAATGGCAAAACTGAAGTACTCAAAGTTACGCAACTTCCTGAATGGAACCCGTAATTGCTCTGAAAGCCACTTCAACTGCAAAATGGTAGCATCACCAAAAATCAATCCAAGAAGAATCAAGGACAGTTAAGTTGCATTTTTTCTGAGTGTATTAATGCAAATGTGGTCCTAGCAGAAAAGAACAAGCAATAAAATCCATGTAAGTGGAATCAATGTAAAACTAATAAATATCTGCTTTGATCAGAAATTCAGGAAATAATTGCAAGATTAAAAATAGAAAGTACAAACATCTAATAGTATATTTTGAAAGGAAATGTGTACATTGAAATCTAAATGTAGTTGTTGGTTCCCCCCGCCCTGCCCCCTTCCTCCCCCCTCAGTAAACTACCTGAATTGAGCATAATGAAAATTGAAACAAGACAGAAAAGAATACAAAGCTTCCCAGCACTGGTCCATCATTGGCAAAGTCACAGAGAGAAATAAAGGTTTATAGTTGGTGTGGACCCATGTGACACTTTCTGGAGAAGCAAGCTTTTTATTCAGAAAAGGAACAGATGTTTTGGCAGATAGCATAGAAAGAATCCTGTCAGAGACTTTAAACGAGGCTTCAAGAGAAGAAAAAAAAGAGTTTGTAAAAAATGTGAAGTATAAAACAAAAGAACCAAAATGACATGGATAAAATAGAAATGCAGAAAAAAAGACAAGGGCTTTGTTTAAATTGAAAAGAAAAAGTGAATGTGTTAAACTCCTTGTAACTTTGGAATAAGTTTTAAGGCGAAAAAATTTGAAACTTATCTCTCTTCCACTGACACAGCTCATTGCAGCATGAGGCTGGGAGATTAATTTTATAACTGAAGACAGAAATCAAATAAAAGGAAGAGTCAATGCCCTTTTTAAGCATCAGTAGAGAAAGATCACAAGTACACAGTCAATATTAAAATGCAGCCAAGGTTTATGGCCAATATTTAAGTAGATTTGCACTATAAGAACAAAAAATAACCAACTGTGTAAATGGAGATGGGCATGCTACCATCACCTGCCCCTGCACCCAGAAATTTTCCTTTTCCATTTGTTTGTGATGAAGAAACTCCTTCTGAAACAATCAAATATGTTCAAGACTTTAAATGCAAACTCACCAAGCCAATTCCTGTGAACACCCTCAGTCTTTATAAAGAAGAACTTTGTCAAGAAATTCTCAGCCTACTCTATTCTGAAATCTACTGCTGCTGGACAATAACAATTTTAAATATCCTCTTTAACTTCCAAGAATAGCCTTTTCTGAAAAAATGTGGAGGAAGCTAGTATCAGGGTTGCAAATGCAGTTATCAGTCCTGCCATCTACTAAGTGTGAAGTATCAGTTGAAAATACTACAACACGTCTTGGTACAAATATCTAAATTGCAAGGAAATGTGGCCATGTGTGAGGTGTACTCCCAGCTACGTATGTACTACTATCCTACCGATACTTACACAAGTAGTCATAAAGGATTCAGATACTGTATGTCAGCTGCTCCATAGTAAGGGCCCACATGCCTGTCCTTAACATGTAGTAAATTCAAGGTAGGTCAAGACCATTTCTGCATAAGCAACAACAGAAAGTTATCACAAGGAAGAATCAAGAGTACAGAATACTCAAGATCACACCTGAACTTCCATGGCAATAAACTTCCTGCATCCCATAATAACACTAGCTGGTCAGCAGGGATGCAGCTTAAGGTAAAAATCTTGAAGATATCTTAAAATCAAAGACTAAATTTAGTGTTTAAATGTTGTCCTGAATAGGTGTTCCTATGAAGAGAGACCCATGCAGTAACACTGACAATTTGAAATACAGTATCACAATGAAAGTGTTACATGGTTCTGTCTTTTGTTTGGCAACCTCTATATTGTCATTAAGGAGGTGTCATTTCTTGCACAGCAAGAAATAGAATATGTCGGTCAGAACAAGAAACCACGAGAAAGTTTACAGTCAGAGGAATCTACAAAGAAGTGAAGTAAGGAAATGAATATAAAATCCCAGTAAAGCTGATAGGAAGAAATAAGAAAGTTCAACTAGATAGAAAATTGACCATACAAACACCTTTTTTGCATCCATATAGTTTTCTATCAGTGGATCCCATTTAAAATGTTCTCAGTCTTCAGTCAAAACCATATTTTCCTGTCTGATGGACATGAAAGCTCAAATTCATATCTGCAAATTATCTATGTTCTTTCTGCTTCATACATCAACTATTACGTGCAACGTTATTTCTGGAATTGTATCTTAGCTTACAATTTGATGATTATGACACATCAGGGAGAAGAAAATGCACCTTGCTCTGACACATCTACATTTTTATTAACTCCACAGTAGTGAATAGGGAAATTTCTTTTTATCAGCAAACTAAGCAGGTCTGACTTGGAAGATTTAAAGGGGGAAGGTCCAGCATCAGTGACCAGTTGATGTTTGCAATGACAGTGAGATGGCAAAAAATATCTGCTTAGCCTAGGAAGCTACTGCAACTATTTAGCAACAGAAGAAGAAATGTGTACAACAAACATTAAGGGATTGCAGGGTAGCAGACTTTTACCAGCTTTTTCTCTGAGAAGAATATGCTTCTTCGTGAATGGGAAACTTTCTGCACTCTCACCACCAACGCACCACAGCATTTCCAGCCTGCTATCAACACTAAGAAATGATACAAAGTAATCTCTCCAATGGTTCCCACTGACACTGTAGCTTTCAGGTTTTGGGATATATGATCAATCCTCCCCAGGAAAGTCTATAGCCTCCCAGTGTAATGCTTCAAATTTCAGAATGATAAAGCAGAAAATAAAGACCTTTCAGCTTGCTCTCACAAATTCTCTGAGGCATCTAGCAAGGTTGTCCTCCTCCTTCCCCAGACTCCTCAAAATCTTCTTTGACTCTGAAAACTGGGTTTGTGTCTTCTGAGAAACAAATCCTTCACTGGTGAAATATAATTAAAAGCAAATCTCCCTTATTCCGTAAAGAGGAAACAGTTGAAATAATTTCTTACTGAATGGAAAAGCAACAAGTCCAAAATGCCAGAGGACAGATGGATTGATCAAAAAGACAATGAAGTCTTTCCACTAAGTTTGAAAGACTTTGGTCTTCAGTCACTAATCAGCACTGTTAAGAACTCGAGGTCTTATAGTGAGGTTTTGCACTAGAAAAACAGAGACAAAAAATACAATCAACACTTCCACTAGACAAGAAAAACGGGGTGTGTACTCACAGCCATACCACAGTTGCTAGATTATAATCAGTTTCATATTTAAATAGAGCAGATTGATGAAAAATTAAGTATAGAATTAATTGTACTTTGATTGTCACCAAGGTTTTTGACTGATTGTTGTCCTGAGTGGTGCCAAACACATATTTTTATTTTCATTTTAGAAATAAATGTTGTGGCTACCACACCCACAGATCCATGTTTTCCTTTACAGAAGTATTAGCCCATATATTTTTATGTGGATAATCTCTATGTATCAAGATATTACTAGTTTAAAATTACAATGACAACAGACATTTTTGCATCACAGCTTTTGTAATTTCATATAGCATTCTAGAATAAGTTGTATTCCATAGTTGTATTTATGCAACCTTGATGTTGCTTGCTTTGTTTGCTGCTATTACACATTACATAGAAAATTAGTTATATGTCTCGTATTCTTTCATCTAGATCATCTGATTAATGCTGATTTGCATGTGATTATGGGAAACCAGTAATTTTTGTATTGTTTTCTCTTCTTCCTCCTTCAGTTCTCTTACATATTTCTACCTGGTATGTACAAACCAGTTTGCTGAACCATCTTCCTGAGCTATCCCAAGCAAGTGTGAATTATTCTGCTTACTTGTATTTTAATGCCGAATTCTTCACAGCTGCAAATCATTACTTCCTGTCATTTTACTCACCAATGCTTCTCCTGCTTTGTGTTGCTCTAGTAAAGGAAGATTACCATTATGCTGATCCAGGCAAAATGGCTGAAGTCATTTGCCTTCATCTGTGCTTGCCATTACCTGATAATTCCAGGACTCCTTCATCTCCTGAGGTTAATCATCTGCCTTTATCCAAATAAGTTGAATCATTCAGTGGTTACTGCAGATTTTATTTAACCCAATTATATGTAACCCAAACTCTCACCAACTGTACTGTGTATCTGATAGGTGCAGAGACTTCTTGGTACCACTGGACCTTTAGAACATATTGCAAGGAATCACCAGCTCTGAAAAGGAAGTTCCAGGGGCATATACATGCAAATGGCTGGCTAGAAAAGTTTTTAAAAGTCTGGTCTTTCTTTTAGACTGTGTTGTAGATGAAGTTTCTTAAAATGATCAGCACTTACATCTCTCTCTCTCCATGGTTAAGTTTTAATCTAATTGATGTAGACCACTACTTAAAATAATTAAATGTCTTCCTTTCCTGACCAAGTTCTTCCTGTAACCAAATACACCTTTCTGAAAATGAATGTTTAGCAGTCACAATCCCCAAGAGCAGAAGTGATGCTTAAATATCATTAATTTTCTGTCTCCCAGTTTCTAGTCACCACTTTGAAGTCCACTAACATCCTCTTTCTATTATAATTTTGTCTATACCTGCTCAAGTTCTTGTGTTTCTCATCTCCAGGACAGACTCCATCTGCCCTTGGAGCTTTGCTAGTCTTTAGACATTCTAATATCCTGATCATCTTTTCAGGCATGGTCTTGATTTCCCTCAGTATTTCTTCTTCCTCTGGTAGGAAATTTATATCAATTTCTGGCATATGTCACCCACCCTCTTGTGAATGTTGAGGCAAATCATTAATTTAATATCTAGAAGTTCTTACTATTAATGATGCTAGTTTCTTATTCTTACTGTCTTTAAGGACTTCTCATGTAAAGTACTTCAAAATTACTTCACAAAACAGATCAGCATGTCTTCTCTGTTTACTCTTTCTACAGGCTTAGGCTTCCTACAAAGTACACATATTTGTGTTCTTCTTCTATAAAAGCTAAAAAAGAAATCTATTGTGTGCACTATTTTTTCACAAATCTCCTATTAACTACCTGGTCTCAACTGTGGCATGTAGTAATTGCCTTGATCATCATATTAAATCCCTGATTTTCAGGGCATTTAACTCTTTTTTGCAAACATTTTGCTATAGCCAGTCTTGCAACAGAACTTTTAATGGTGAGAATTATTTAAAATTCAAAGTAATCAGCCAAAGATTTTGAAAAAAAATTTAATGGGATGGCAAAAGTATCTGTCAACAGAAATGGACAGAAGAGAGTGTCTGTCACTCTGACTACTCACACTGTATTCTTGTATGTATGTATTTGTATGCATGTGTATTATTTTTAACTTTTTTTGTTGCCTTCATTCAGGTAAGATTCTTAGTTTTCCACATTAGAAATGAGAGATGGCCTGCACCACTGACACAACTCACTCTTGACCCCTGCCAGTGCTTCCCTTTTACCTATAAAAACTTGTCTCATATGCCTCTAGAAATTTAGATCACAATCTCCTTTGTAACCAAGTCAATGTCCTATGTGATGCACTTCAGTCTAAATTTTGTAGATGTTTCTGCATAGCATCTTTTATGAATGACCATTCATATTCACTCAGAAAGACAAAGCTCTTGTCCAGTTTGTCATAATCCACATCAAATCTCCACCATCATAACATATGTTCCTCTGGTGAATTCTGCTCCTCTTGTACAGAATCCAATGGAACAAAAGTGTCAGTCTCCTTGACCAACACCTGTTTATGGTTTTCTAAAGAATCAGATATAAGCTATTTGCCTTCATCTTCAAATTCCTTCTCATTTTTATCCTACCTATCATCTCCAGTGACCTCTGTCTCCAGTTAGACCATAATGTTGGCTTCCATCACCCATTTGTCAGATATTTTTAAACAAGTTCCTCGGTGATATTTTTCCAAGAATCTGCCACACAACCTCATTATCTTCGTTCAAATCCCTCATTAAAACTCTCTTGCTGTGATGCCTACAAAACAAACATGAGAAAATGTTTAAGCTAATAATGCACTGAAATGCTTTCTCCCATACTGACCAACATTGCCTCATTGTTTCCTTGTGCTTCTTTAGCTGTCTGGATCCATGTGTTGTCTCTTATCTTATATTTGAATCACAGCCTCCCCATGTGGCCCTGGTTTATGAGTTAGAGCTCTTTGGTGCTGATAATATAAATAATAATCAGAAGAAAAGGTTTTTCCTTCTCATTATATTTTGCTAGCTCCTGGAAACTTGTTCACACTTCCTTTTTGTGTTATTTTCTAGCAAGTAATTATAGAAACCACTACAATATAATCTCAAAGTCCTCTCTTCTTTTTCAGAAAGGAAGACATGAGTGAAAGATTAATTCATTCTCCATTCGGAAAAAATATTTGAAAAGGAGAACTATGGCTAAGAGGGAAAAGCTCATGTTTCAGCACATTTTTTTTACACAGAGGACAGAGAAGTTCAACTCAATTTTCTCTCCACCCTGTTCCTGACCCTTAGGACAGAACAAATAGGATTCTCTTCAAGAAAAGGATGAGGTCTTTCCTGTGCATAAGTGATTTTCTTTCTTCCTTCGCTGACTGCCACTGCTTCCTGGGCACATTCCAAGTCCTGCTGCTTTTGAAGGTACACACTCTTGCTCCGGCACTTCCCATGGAAAGGGAAGTGTTTTCCTTCAGGAAGGGATTTTTTTTTTTTTGTGATGATAGAGAACAGAATAAAAAGCAGAAGTTTTTCTTATCACATATTTTACAGCCTCTCAGCCTAGCATTATTTCCATACTCAGGACTTAAAGTTATTTGTAATCCTCTATAATAACACACCCACAGCAGCTCTGCACCTGAACTAGAAGGAGTCCTTCCTATGAATGAACCTCCTCTGCATGGATCTCAGAGTGACAGTGAGGGATGATGTTCCTTGTTCGGCTTTTAAGTCCTTTATATATATAATTCATCCTTAGCCACTGTATTTTTCCTTTTACACTTTGTCTCTTTCTGTCCTTTTGACCAAATTAATCTAACACTCATGCATTGCTCAAGGAACAACCCTGGTAGTTATTTCTCCAGTCTGACACATTATTGCTTTAGATAATATAGAAAGATGTAGAAATTAGACAGAAGTACAATTCATTAATGTGCTCAGCTGATATTTGTTTATCACCTGGGAAAGACCTTTATCACACTTCAAATAAGAGACACACCTGTGAGAAAATGTATAAATGTATACACCTATCGAATTATCCAGACATCAGTAAATCATAGAGTACTCATTTTTGCATGTAAGCAGTCAGCTTTGACATCTATATGTTCTATACAGATAAAAACACATGAAGTCACAGACCTTGTGTTACCCAAGTGAGATAGGAATTTGGGAAAACTTGATACTAAATTTCTCCTCTGTGTTTCTATTTGGTAAACAAAGAACAGTAATAATGCAAACTGACACGTTATATCAGTTATGTTCATGAAAGACTAAACTCTGTACCCTATCCTTTTAATCAATCTGAGTTATGGGAAAATTATTTAATTATGAGAATTTAAGCAGTCATAGAGATTTAGTATGTCATGAATCTCATAGCACAACCATGGGAGGTAAGCCTGGAACTGCAGCTCAAGCACAAGGCACAGTCAGAGGCTATTCTAGCACAGAGGCAGTTTGGAGACAACATGGAGCAGGTGTAATCACCTCTTCAAGAAGCATTTCAGAATTGCAACTATGGAGTTTCTTTGTGTTCCTAGGGGACTGAGGCAGCTCCACACTGTTAGCATAATCCCACTCTACAAAGACAGCAAATGCAAATGTATTGTCGCTCCTTTGATTTAATGTTGACAACATTGTGTCAAGCCTGATCAGCCAGTCTCCATTTAATTGTAAATTATTATCTCAGGAGAATTTCAACTCTTTACAACTTTCACATCAGAAACATATTGGAAAAATAATAATGAATAATGCAGCCTAACAGGAAGCTGTTTCCTATAGTCAACACCTCCTAGTGCCTTACTAGCAGCTATGCAGCTATGATGGATACATGTTATAAAAGAATTTACTTTTATTCCATGCAATCTATACAGAAAGGTTCCTGTGTTATAAAGCTCAGAAGCTTAGCTTTGACAACTCACAGTGTAAGGACTTGCTTTTCACACAAATATTGCTAGCAAATTTTTTGGTGTAATACATACCCCTTCAGAAAGCTACCCAAAGCAAAAAGTTCCATCTTACAATGTTGAGCCACCTTAAGAAGAAACGCAAATGCTTTTGGGAAGACAACTAAATAAATAAATAAATAAATAAAGAGATGCAGGCCCATAATTTCCCCAAATATCTCTTTAACTTTTTCTGATTTTCTTCACTGGGTTTTGATCACTTTCCTCATATTACTTTCAACGGGTCTCATATCAATACCAATTTCAATCTCTCTCCAAATTCAAGCAGACATTTTATCTGAAACTGTGTTCTGATTTAGCAAGAAATGACCTTGCTAGACAGCATGAAGGATAATTTAAGTGAGCCGAAGAAAGGTAAAGTAACAACAGATTAAGATATTAGGACTTGGTTTCAATTATTTGTGTAATTATATGAATACAAAAAAAAACCCACACCAAACCTTCATCAAAAAGGAAAAGCAATAATGTGATCATGTAACAAATGAAGTTAAGGAAGAGAATCAATTACCATAGACTACAGTCTATGGACCCAATTTAAAGTTATGCGCCATTTACGAAGATCTTTTGAATAATTCACTCAGGAGGAAAAAAAGTTCAAAAAGTGCTGTCCAATAAAGCACAAAGCTTTACAGTTCATTTAAGCTATGTTTCTTTATGCACAAGTGGCCGTATCTCCATTATGCATCCAAGGGTGCACAATCACAAAACAAGGTGGACTGTGACAGGAAGGGACATGACCTGTTCCAGTACACAAAATATATGCATTACCAGTGCTCATTTAGTTGAGCAAAAGTAAAATAGGTATAAAATATCCAACTGCCTGATGTAGCCTTAACTTAAAATAAATGCTTATTACTTTTGAGGGTTTTATTCTGAGCTTTGCTGCTATAGAAATAAAAGATGAAGAGAAGAAGAAAGCAATGCAACCACTTAGAGAAATTGCTGAAGACAAAATATTCGTGCTAAACCAAAGACATGTAATTTGCAGGTATTGTGGCCCCACATTTTTTACAAACATCTGTCACTGACCTGCAAGGTAACATAAGTCAAAAATAAAGGCTTTTGATTACTTAGATTTTGAAGGCAGTAATAGGTAGCAAACCTATAGGTAACTAGACAATATGAATCCAGTGGGACAGTTTAATAAATTAGGCAAAATCAACTGAAGATGTTTTCTACAGCCCAAATAAAAATATAAATTTTATGAACAAAGAATTGACAGAATCTTACACGTACTTGCATCATATACTACAGTGCCTGGAACCACTGGGTAGAGAGGAGACTGAATCAGCTGGAAGACCCCATCACCATAACATCTTTAGGAATTTGCAAGGAAAAGGAAATTTCAAGAAAAAGTGTAGTAATATTGTCTTGTATATTTTCAATGGCCTAAGCACTGCCAGAACATGCTGTCCCAATCTGCTGTCTACATTTCAAGACAAATGTGGATAAACTACATTCAGTTCACAGAAGAACCTTGAGCATGCTTAGCAGATCAGAAGATCTATTCATACCTAAATACTCCAAGATCTTAATACTTTTACAGATGATTATGACAAATTTGATCTACAGCTTAAAGGAATTCATATGGGAAACAAAAATTTAATAATGGCTTCTTTGACATACAGCAAAGTACTATTTTAAGGAGACATCCTCCAAAACTTCAGAAAAAAATAGAGATAATAATATGAATAAAACCTAATAGCTTTGGAAAAGACTAGGAATTAGAAATGTGACACATCTGATCTTACATAGGCCAAAAGTTCCCCAAATTGTTCAAGCATAACCAAAAAGTGGAGTGGTGCACACAACACAGACTCCTTGGAGATAAGATACAGAAAAATACAGAAGAATCTATATTCACAATGGAAGACAAGACATGAAATGGGAACAGTTCAATATGTTAGCAACAGAAATAACTTTGAAGTCATTATGGACAAACATTCAAGATTAAAAAGAGATAGCTCAGTAATGACTTCACCAATATATTTACTTTCACTGAAGAAAAATAGAGGTCATTAGATGATGAATGTTCTGAATATCTTCAACAGCTGCAGGACATCTTACAGATTCTACAGTTTTAGCACAGGAAGTGAAGAATTTAAAAAAAATAGTAAGAATATAATTGTTTCATGATAGTGAAACTAGTTTAATTCAAACAGACTTTGTTAAGTGCCTTTACAGAGTACTGTGTTTTCTGCTATGACTACCACAAACTTCAAACTAATATTCAAGATAGCGATTAATCAGAATAAATTTACTAAAAACATGAGTAACCTTTGTAACTTCAGAACATGGTTAATTGCATGTACAATACTAAGTCCACTCTCAGACTCTTTGCTACTGGAGACATGTCAGCAAACCGCAAGCAATCCAGTGGGGTGCCATAAAGATGGCTAAGGTGCTAAAGCATATGACATATGAGGCTGAAGAAACTGGGTTCAGTCTGGACAAAAGCCTAAGAAAGGACTTAATTGCCAGTATACTACCTAAAAGGGAGCTACAGAGAACATGGAGATAGACTTTTCTAGGGAATTTTGTATAAAGACAAGAAGCAACAATCACAAAGGAATTCCTGTGAAACCTGAGAAAAAAATTCCTCACCATGAGAGTAGTCAGACACAGGGACATGTGCTTGAGAGACTGTAACATCGTCATATACAACACTGGACTAAACACAACCTTGACAAACCTGATTAACTTCAGTTAGCTTTGCTATAAACGAGAGGTTGGGTTAAATGACCTTCAGAAATCAAAAACAAAAGACCAAACTGTGGTTACAAACATCTTCCTTCAGATCAGAAACAGAGTAACAAACTGTAACATTAAATACATGTTGAAAACAATTAGATATATTTAAAAAAAAAAAAAAGTTGCAAAAAACTGAGAAAGGACAGTTAATTGATACTGAGAAATAGGGTAATTTTGGTAAGACTTAGGTGATAAGCTGAGAGGCAGAGGTAATTATTACCTGATTATTAGCTAAGAAATATGGGGAAGTTAGTGTAAAAAGAATGACCATTACTGGTCCATGAAATTTGTAGCTACAAGGGCTAGCTTTTTAGTACCTGATGGCATTAGAAAATTTGCTTCCCAAAATTTTCTTTGGAAGCTATTTCATATCTTTCCTTTCAGCATCAGGCCTGAAAGGTCAGAGAGTAAAGGATTATTTTGTGAGAAGTATTTCCCCACTGCAAAGTGAATGCTTATGTTCATTATTGATTTTCTGTAACAGTCCATTCAAGTGTAGATTTGTTGTTCAGTTTTACAGTGCCCCTCCCCAGTTTCCGTATGGCATTTGGTGTGCTAGGTGAAATACATTATATTATGGGAAACTGAAATACAAGATTCAGGGTTTTCAATGGTTCCTTTGGAGGCAATACTTACTGTGGTGTGATTGTGAGCATTGGCAAATTGTACATTTGTTCCTCAGGCAAGAGTGGGCCTGTTCAGATTATTATAGTTTGTAGAGAATTTGCTTCTGAAGTTTGAGTTTAGGGAGGCTGAGATTGTGCAAGAATTTTACAAGGGTATCAATGCGTGATGGAAAGAATATCAGTGCTGAGAAAGTCTGATAAAAAAGAAGAGTGGAAATCAGTTTATTACAAGGAGTGCAACTACAGAATCATGGTGGGAGTACTTAGACAAGCTCCATAAGAGAATGAAAAGGCTAACAACAAATGGCCACTTTCCAGGCAGCTGAGCCAAATATTGAAGAGATTCAAGAGGCAGTCAGAACCCTTAGGAATAACAAGCACCAGGTGTCAACAGTGTTGCTGCTGGAATGTTAAAAACAAGAAGCTGGAATCTTAGAGACCTCATCCAATAATTTGTTTGATATGGGGGTCTATGAAAATGCTAAAGGAATTGAAGAAAGCTGGCATATTCCTAATTTCAAAAGGGAAGACATAATGTAAAGAGACAGTCTGCTTTCTGTACTTATTATGATTCATAAAATCCTAGTTTTAAGATTTTTATATGGATATTGCCCTTACAGGCAACAAACAATAGAAGAATGAAAGTGTTTCTAGGCATATATAACATTTCATAAATTTCATCTCTATGTATCAGACATTTTCAATGCTTCACTGACAAAGAAAAATTGTAGTATGATCAGCATACATATTTTAAATAGATTTTAAGATCTGTGTGATAGCATTTTCCATCATGGTCTTTGTACTGCAGTGAAAGCACTGCCTAATGAAATTATTAGGACGGTACATGTGTGTGTATATGATTGAAAAGTAGACTATGGCATGGGAAATTACTATGAAATTTGCCAGCAATGTGGGATTATAAAAGGCAAAATCATGTGTGGAAAAGGTCTGGTAGGAACCTGTAGGAAGTTTATGGAGAACGTAGGGTAGGAAAAAAAAATCAGGTCTCAAGAACAATCAGTAGCAAAGCATGTCATGAGAATTCTGTGAAGACATTTCAGTCACAAATCTCTTGGAAAACCATTCTTATATTGCTATTGCATAACCACGTAAAATCCTGACCAAGGAGGAGGCAGAAAATATGTCAAGCCCTGCTAAGAATCTCTAATGTCAAGGTCAGACATGAGAAATGAGAATCTCAGCTTGATTCAGCACAGTGATATTCCAGTTTTACAACAGTTGGCCTTCATTGAAATTGACAGTCATTGAAATTGATAGTTTCATGAATATAATTCCATTGGTGAGCCAGGCTGAGAATAAACTCAGTAGTGAGTTGTGTTTATTCATTGAGCTAGAGCTTCCTTTGTTATGGTTGTTATTTATAGCCTGCCCTTGGAGTCATACCTTGTTTGAGGTATGTTTCTGAATTATTGTCAGACTTGACTTGATACTGTAATTCATTACATTAAAATTTTGCTGATGGCTGATTTTAATATTCATATGCATGATGCAACTGTATTTTGTTTTAATTCTGTTTTGATTTAATTAAAGTTACCTACCTGAATCATTTTTTGCCATTTTGCAAAATTATTTCAATGACCATTTCATGCCCCTCTTCTCTACCTAATAATTGCTGCTCTAGGCAGATGTTAGATCCAGTTAGATTGATTTCTTTTGTTACTAGTTTTGACCTGACAAGTCATATTGTTATTTCAAAATCAGCAGAAGAGGCACCTAACACTCTTACTGGAGATTAGCATATCTTGCTGCAGAAAATCTCTTATTCTTGTTCCTCTTTAATAAACAACTTCTAATAGGAAGAAAGCTGAAAATTGGCATCTGAGCCAAGAGAAGGGTAATAGGTCATTGATCATGAAAAAGAATCACATGTAGAAATCAGGGTTATCATGTAGCATTTCATTATTATGAGATTTTCTTCAAGAGGCAAAGTTTGCCTCTGCTCTCCTTTCACAGATCATCAATAGGTGCTTAATCAAGAAAAATTAGCTGAAGGTGGTGTAATTTATCTAGGACTTTATAATGATCTTTACAAATGTTTCCTGAATACATTGTCATAACTGGAAGATCCCTCTGCCAGTTTTTTTATTTATTTGCTATTTCTGCCAGCCTTAATGTCTGGCTCATGTGTTATGAACACAAGAACTGAATATTACAGCTGAGGAAATATTTGAGATACCTTTAGAAATAACAGAATAAAACTCAGATTATTCTAGGCCTTTCTTAAATACTGAATGTATATATAGGTCAACTTGCAGGGTGTTATAAAGTTCAACACATCTAGTCTTTGCTGGGTGTCGTAGTTTAACTCCAGCCCATAAAATACC
>NW_010254496.1:0-16147 GCF_000690775.1 Eurypyga helias
CTATGATTCTATGATTCTATAAATTTCATGCATAATAAATTCATTAATAACCCCACATATTATAGATGGATAACCTAATTAAGCTATAATCACTACCACATTTAGGAATGGCAAGAATTGACCAAAGTCAATGAAAAACAGAAAATATCTGTGAAATAAAAGTGATGGGTAAGATTCAGATACAGCTAAAAATAACAGTCACCCCCTTAATGCAAACAAAAATTGGCTCATCGATCTCACTCCTTTCTCCTATAGTAATATATCTGTTATTTTTCTCACTCTTTGTATAACAAAGAGTGGCTGCACAAAGAAAAGTAACCCTTTGTGTTAGGAATAGGAAAGCAAACCTTCTTCTCACCATCCTCCCAGACATCAGTCTCGCACAATGAAATATAGGACAGAACAATTGGCAGAACAATACATATCTCTGAAAACCTACACAAAGAAAAGATCTTCTGAGACTGCAAGTTTTCCATACAATCTCAGAATGGTTTGGGTTGGAAGGGACCTTAAAGATCATCGAGTTCCAGCCCCTCTGCCATGGGCAGGGACTCCTTCCACTAGACCCGGTTGCTCAAAGCCACATCCAGCCTGGCCTTGAACACTTCCAGGGATGGGGCATCCACAGCTTTTCTAGGCAACCTGTTCCAGTGCTTCACCACCCTCTCTGGGAAGAATTTTTTCCAGATATCCAATCTAAATCTCTCCGCTTTCAATTTAAACCCGTTTCCCCTTGTCCTGTCACTATAGGCCCTTGTAAAAAGTCCCCTCCTAGCTTTCCTGTAGGCCCCTTCAGGTACCTTGTCTTGAGACTATGTTTGCCTGGCATCTAGTTAAGTGTTAAAATTCTCTAGGAGGGCCAAAGAAACTGACACATTAATTGCTACTGTATAAGATTCAATCCTTAAGGAACAGTATCAGTGATTTTTTCTATTTCTCATATTTTTCTGATAAATTTATTTTATAAACGTTTCAACATGATGCCAACTCCTTGTAAGCTTGCATTCTACATTTTGTTAAAGGATTCCAACATCAACTGTGGTCTGTTAAGAATGTAAGCCTAATACAGACACTACAGGATTTTTTTTAATGTATAATTTAATTACATGAGCCTCAATATGGTGAGTAAATAGAGTCAATCTCCTACATTTGGGGATTCAGTTGTGACACTCTAAGTGGATTCAGATTTATAAAATCAGTGAAATTAAAGAAAAATATGTGAGATAGCTTGTGAACTAATCTTATTTGACAGTGTCTTATCTCAGAAGGAAGAATTAATAGCAGTGGCTGGGGTTGAAGCATACCAAGAGGATCAAACATAGCGGGCATTCTGAATGCAGAAAACAGATGAACTTCACCCTAAACAACCAAAGACCAAAAACTGTTGCTTTTGGAGATATTCAAAAGTCCCCTGGGCATGGTCCTGGGCAACTGGCTGTAGGTGTCCCTGCTTGATCAGGGGGCTGGTGCAAGGTGACCTCCAGAGATCCCTTCCCATCTCAACCCTAGTGTGATTGTATGAGAAGTGATCAACCTCAGTTGGAACACTTATTTATAAACATGTAATGAAAAGTACCCTGGAAGGAATTCAATGGGTTCTTGCTCTAGCAGAGCTGGTGCAATAGGAAGGAACTTGCAGGAAAATCCTAAATTAGCTTTAACTTCTGATGGCAGCTTAGATGTCTCTTCCAGTTAATGATCCATCAATAGTAAATTGTCAAAGCATAATGTCACCTAAAAAGACAAGGTAGTAAGATCTGCTCTTATTTCAGCAAGCCAAATGTCTGTACATAGGGTACAAGAATGTCATCAAATACTGTGTCTCCAAGGGCCATATTAATGAAAAAGCATTTTTGTGAGAAATATATCTTTAGAAAATACACTAGATGGAAAATATATACACCTTCTGAGAATAAATTTAATGCACTGAAAACAAACCTGATCTTTACCAGATACCTTATAAAATAGACCCAAACATTCTAAATGTTTAATGTTATTTATCAACAAACTCTGAAGTCATATTACTAGATTCACTTTAATTATCTAAGTATACCTTTACATTTTCATATGCTACCTCATCTTCTCCCTCAGACATTTATTATGCATCAGTCAGTTTGACTGCATTGTATGTAGAACACAAGGAAAGATTCACAAATATTCAAACAGTTGTTTCATACAAAATACACTGCACACTGAGAGAGGCATTTGTATTATTTTATCAGAATGCCACAGTTCTTTCAATTATAGTTCTTATGAATTTATGTGTCTCATTATAAAGTAATTCTGACAGAGTTTGGGGATTAAGAACTGTAGTCATTAGCTGTTTCTTCAGAGGAGAACAACTGTGACCTAAAAAAGGCAAGTTGTAAATAATAATTTCATTTTTAACTTACATTCAATGTTTTATTTAAAAGCAATACTTCTACTTATCTATTAACCAGTCTCCTTGAATTTGACCATTTTCAAAAGATTGACCTAATCCTGATTGTCTAAGTTTGAATAAATCATGACATGATCCTGGGAACTTGGCAAGTACATCAATGATTTTACATCTGGCATCACATACCAGCTACATGTTGAGGGAATGAAAAAATTTTCTATTTCTTTATCTTGCCTCATTAGTCATCATGTGGCAATGCATGCATTACCAAGTGCATGCAGTCTGCAGTTCCCATGACAGTTAGAAATCCAACAGTCTCATAAAATTCATGAATTACTTGCTGCAGTGTTGATTATCTTGTGCAAAAGCTAAGAAGATTATTAGCTCTGCTGAAAAGTGTATTTGTAAATCAATATATGCACCTTCAGTGAGAATATTAACTTGCAGTATGTTAACAGAACCTGTTGAAGAAACAATTAATTTTGGGGTAAACTTCAAGTGCTACAAGTACTCTGTCTTGTAACCTTAAAATCATTGCGCAGAGGGCAGCAACAGTCTTTTGCCAAGTCTGCATCCACAGATGTTTTTTCAGTTAGCTGTCAGCCCAGAAAGTCATTTCATAAATTGAATTAGCTGGATTTGATGAAGTTTTCTTTAAACACATAAAACAAGCCTTTGTATTTTAATTAGTGACCTAGGGTCTTGAGTTACTGAAAAGTTAAAGGTTACCTTTCAAGCTGCAAGTCAAAAGGTTTATAATGGATTATTATTTGAAAACTGCAGAGTCAACTGAGAAATTTCTGGCCTGTACAGTTAATATTTGCATCTACCATGTAAGTCAAAGTATTTGTAAGCACAAGTGAATGTCATTGACTTCTGCTACTGAGGCCTAAATGCTGGTTTGCAGCATCACTTCTCTTGTTTTATTTGAAAACTGAATGCATAAAACACATCATTCCAGTCCACGTGTTAGTAAGACTAATACTAAAACAGTAGTGGTTTTCCACATCAGCATTTTCATTTTCCATTGCATTTCATGTAACACATCAATTTGTCTCTTGAAAACTGATTATAGACAAAACCCACGTTCACTGAAATCAACCAGTATCTTTGTATGTCTTCCCACAAGCTGTATCTTTTATGGACATTGCATCAGTACCAGTGAGAAGTACATTTTACCAATTGTTGTAAAAATTAGAGGAAAGAATTTAATAAATTCATATAACTTCATAATTAAAAAAAAAGCTTAAACAAAATGTCCTCAGCTATGCTCATTATTCATATTTACTCTTTTTAATTACTTGTTCCCTGAATTTATCACGTATTAATATTGATCAAACTTTGCTGTTCAGCTTCAGCTGGTATTGACTCTGACTTTTCACTGCATAAGCAAGTGCCTTCTAGATGAGGGCATGCAAGAGTGAGCTCAAAACGTAGTTCATGTAACTATTCATGCACGTGACTGATACCTGCTTAGCCTCTTGCATGCAAGTCTCACGGCAACTACTGAAAGAAAATACAAGAGAGGAGCAAAATATGTTTTACCATGCACATAAATATTGGGGGGGGGGGGGGGCAGGTTTTTGTCAGGGTGTTGTTCTATTTTGGGGGTTGTTTGTGGAGTTTTTTGCATTATTCACTGAAGTCTAGCTACAAAGCAAGTAAGCAGACAAAAGGCCAGATCCTAAGAATGATCCTAGTGCAATGAACCTCCATGAACTTGCCTAATTTGCATCTGCTAAAGAGTTTCAGCTCATAATTCATGAATAAGATATATGAAAGCGCTGTCGACCAGCAATAGCTGGGGAGGGGGTGATTGGAGGGGTTGGTCTTGCAGGCCCTTGGGAATGTCATGCTGAAATTCTGTAATACCAAAGTTTGAGATTATTTCTTTTCTTTCTTGTTGTTTAGCCCCTCTGGTTTCTGCTAATTCATCTCTGCCAGAGATTGTTTATCACTGCAGCTAATAAAATACACCAGAAGTCTCAACTTCTAAGTTTCAATAAAATAAAGTACAATAAACAGACTTTCAAGTATTTCCTCCTTTTGCTCTTTTCCTGTCTCTCCTTTCTGGGATGAACAAGCAAACAATCCCCAAAATATTCTACCTGCAGTCACCACTTACAAGTAAACATGTCAAACAATGCATTAGGTGTTTACCAATAGTACCTTTAGGATTCAGGTTCAAAATGTATGTTTTTCTTATTACAATAATTAGCATGCCTTAACCAATTAAGATTTAAAATCAAAACTTTTTTTTGAGAAAAGAACATATTAATATCACTTCAATATTGTGGTCTTGCTGCTTTTTCTCTTTAAAATGAAATAATATGTGCATATAAATGTATGTATACTCTATTTTCAAGTATACTTAACTTTTTTTACCAGTAACACTTATTTTCTTCCTAGCTGATACTAAAAAAGAGAGAAAAAAATTAACTTTCCTCATGGTCTCATAATGCTCATGACAAGTTACAAAAGTGTTTTCTCCATCAATTCAGGGGAAGAGGGGTTGGGAGTGGGGGGGGTGGGGAAGGTGGGGAGGTGTTGGGTGGTATTCCTAAAGTAAGGAACAAGTTATCTACTTCTTCTGTTCTTCCAGCTAAAAGGAGTTATGCGGATGGTTTATAGGGCTTTTCATAAGATAGGTGCTTTTAATTAACATAATGCCAGATCTAAATCTATCTGTGCATTCAGTGACAATTTCAGGTTAAAGAAAGAAATACTCAGTAAGATAAGTGGCAATAACCACTATCAGTAATAAGGGAAAAGAGTGATTTATAAACCCTACTTTTAATATTCTTGTGGCACTTAATTCAGCCATCAGTATTCAAATCCAGCTGACATCTGTGGGAGCGCAGAGTGCTCAGCAACTTGCATAAGTACTCAATAAATTGCTAGATTGAGCCCTAATCCTGCAGTCAATGTTATGGGTAAGAGAAAACCTAATTACAGTGAGATATTTTTCTTTCAGGTTTATTTTCTGCAAGAGTTCAAAGGAAGATCACAACATTGATCTCAAACTATAACACAATCAAACTCAAGAAGGAACTAAAGGCTTCCTTGTAGGTTCTGATTGTCTGAAAGCCTTTTATGAATTGAGTCAAGAAGAGATAATGAACACTTACAGGCCTCAAAAAAAAAAAAAATTATTGCAAAATAAACCTGCATAATTATGATCAGGGAGAATAATGTTCCAACATCTCTATGCAACTAGTTTGGTACAGGAATAGAGTTATGCTGTGTCACACAGATTCAAGGCAGGAGCATTGTGGAGCTCTTACCAGACCAAGTCAAGAGTTGTGCAAAGCTTGCTTCAACTGGAAGTCAGTTTTTGTGACGATAAGAACAAGATCCACTTTACCACTGGATAAAACAGATGTAATCGTTCTGTCAGTTGTGTGTGTCAAAACGAATACTGTTCCTTTTAGCCAACTCACTGAACAGAAGCTTTGGTAGAATGTGAAGCAACTTGTCATGGTGCAGCCTGAGTTTCAAAGAACATGAACATAAGCTACCTTGTCTGAGCTAATGGAAGATAACATTTACTTTAATAAATGAACTAGACATAAACATAGGATTTAAAGGGGTTAAATTTTCCATAGAAGCAGCAGAAGTTATATATGAAATATTTTTGTTTGATTTGGACACATTAGCAAAAAATCTGGGGGCCTGATTCAATTACATTTCTAACCATATGAATAGTTCCACCGTAATCAAAACTGGGAAAAAACACAGGCACAATTATCAGGACAGTTTTTCTTCGTCATAACTCACCTACTTAGCAGCAGCAGCAAACTCACTTACTGAAAATACTATCAATGGCTTCTTTTCAAAACTTGAAAGAATAACACTCCTTGGGGGAAAAGCAGTCCAAATGGTTAACAGCTTTTAAAAACAGATTTTATCTTCTGTGTTGTGGCTACTTAATCCTCTTTGCATGAGGTTGACAGTTGTTGAGGTTTTTTAAATTTTCTGCACACAGCTACATTTTTTTTTTCTTCTATGCTATTCCCAGTTTCAAGGGCATAAATCAAAGTTGAAATAGTAACCTAAGAGTAAACATGTCCTTAAAATATAAAATACCTTTCATTTTCAGTCCTTGAAGAATTAAAATGAATGGGAACACAAATATAGATATCTAAAAAACTGGATGCAAATTTGAGAAATAATATTTAAAAAGCAACACAAAATAATCAGACAAATTCTACCATCATTTGGTGTCAATTCAAAGAAGAAAACCTTCTCATAGGTCACAGTACGGAAAACATCACATCTCTTCTGAACAAACGCTACAGGATTTAATAAATTAATCTAGTTGTTGGGTTTTAAGTTTCTCATTTCCTATGGAAAAACAAACATATGCACTATGTGCATGTTGACTGGGCTACAGTATATTGCATGGTGACATCGGGAATTAACCTCTTAAAGTCAAGGTCAAGGTATCGGTGCCCAGTCCTGTCCACTGACCCCCCTGTCCACACGTGGTTGTGAAAAAGCACCGGAAAAACATGGAAATCTAAGATATTCCCAGGTTGCTTACATATTTTTGTCTTTTGCCTACAGCATTAGGGAGAGTTTTAAGAATCAAAATGTGAATTAAACATGAAAAGATGTATTCCCAACCAGCAGGGATGGCCACCACCTTTAGCACCAGACTTTCTGCACCTTGTTTCTCAAGCTGCTTCTCCTGGTTCTAAAGAGCATGAGAGTTACTGCAGTGAAACAGTCAGCAACGTTTCCAAAACAAATCCCTTTACAGACTTAATCTGAGGAAAAGAGACTCGAGGTTTGTCGCCAGTGGTAGGAGATAATCTTGTAGGGTAGTAAGAAGAAAGTGCCTGAGCTGTACATAAAAGACGATCTCCTGCCGCGGAACATTATACAAACGCTGAAGATGCTGGAAAAGCGCCAGAGCTCCCTGGTGATGCAAGCTGGAGACACGAGGTACACAGCCACTGTCCCGCCGAGTGGCAAAGGAAAACAATCATGGAATTTGATCAAGCACAGCTACAGTAAGTGCCAGTGGGGACTTTTCATCTTCAGAGCTGTCAGAAAGCATGGCCATTCGTGGAGAGCCTTTGCCGCAGTGAACCGTCCTTTGTTTACCAAGAGTGATGATGACTTAGATGGGGATGAAATACGGGGAAGAGAAATAACAGGACAATGACTTCCTTTTTATAAATCACCCACTTCAATACTGACGCTTAGCCCATGCAAAATAATCCTGCAGCCAAAGCTGACACACCGTGTCACCATTAACTTCGTTAAGAGCCATTTACCATAATTTATAGAAAACGAAGAGATGCAAAACATAACACAGTTAGAGAGCTATGCTGAATAAAAGAGCCATTTATCATTGTCTAATGCAGGTTAAAAAAAAAAAATGGAATATGTAAAAAGTTTGTGGTAACCAAATTCATAGGTAGTATAAATTGATCAGAAAATGGAAGCAAGTGAGACATAAGCTAAGTTTGTTTACTAGCTGTTTAGAAGATGCGTTATACATGTAACCTTATGCTAGGCAATGTCCCAGAAAAACAAAAAGCACAAAATATTTCCATCCTTGGAAATCTCAGCAGACTGATAATATTCAGACTTTGTGTTCTGGATGAATCTGAAAGAACAGTGGTTTTATATGAAAAAGCACGTTGAGATAAGATAAGGCTCAGGTTTGGGGATGGGTGGGGTTGGCAGTAGACAGGTATAATGGAGATCCGGAGATGCTTCTTAAATTTATCTTCCCAGAAAACAAATGTGTGTTGATATCTGTTTCATATCTTGATGAAACAAACTCTTCAAAACAACCCCAAAAAAGTAATTACAATGCCTGCCAACTCATGCTTTCATTTACCAACACAGTGTTTACAAAGGCTATGCACTAAAATCAGGAATTGTAGGTATGCTTTTACTCCATTTTTTTTATTACTCTGCCAGTAGTAATCAACTGTACTTACGACTCCAGCAAGTGTTTCAGCTCTGTCAGAAATAGCATACTGAAGCTAAAGATGCAATACTAAAATATGTATGAAATATGCACGAACATGATAAGGGTAAGTTTTTATATGAATTTTAAAATCACATTCATGTACAATACTGTAAAATCCATTTAGACTCAAACACCTCATTGTTTCAGGCCATTGTGGGGTTGCTGTTGAAACCTATTAACTCCACTTGAGCACAAACAGCCATTCTCTGGGCAGTTCATTAAAATCCACCCTTTCTTAAGCTCGAAGGGACCTGACTGTTTAGTTCCCATGGGAAATATTAAAAGAAAAAAATTGCAGAGAAAAATCATAGCATGTCACAACACTTAATAACTACAAATGGAATAATTTTAAATAGTTTGCATTAACTTGATGGGATAAATATTCTGAGGTACTCAAGACCCTTAGGGAGAAGTGTCACAGGGATAAACCATAGTGTGAAATTGCTATTGGAGTGCTGAATACCAATTATTTGTGATTTACTGTAATTTACTTTTAAACCCAGGAGCTTACCCCAAAGCAGTTGGTGTATGTTTTAAATGATGCATCAAGGACTTGAGTTGTGAAATACCCAGGCACAGCAACAGAAACACCCTCAGACAATGTTCTAGTAAGTTCTAACTACCATATGAAAAAAATTATAAAAAAAATGTGAGGAGTGAGGCACTGAAAGTGACATGTAGGTAGACTATCCTGCATCCAGGAAGCTGCAGTACTGCAAAGTAATACAGCTACATAACCTATTTTTGAGCAAGTTTACTCTTGCAAAGAGCTGAAATAAAGATGCAGAGGGAGCCCACTCAGCCACACTTACTACATGGTTGTTATACATGGGAAAGAAGCTGAATTTTATTTTTTTTAGTGAGCTGCTAAGTGGAGCTGGTCAGAAAACAAAATTTTGCTCTGGGGAACACACTTGGACCTCTTGAGGTCATTGCATCTTGGCCTTTTAATACCTTTCTCATACCAGGAACCAAGCTCTCCTCCTCCTCTAGCCAACTTCTATTTTGTGATTCTGTGAATTTTACACCGGGTCATTTACACGATGGCCCAGGTAACATCCTTTGCAGGTGCAGATCAAAAACCATAATGTTATTAATTCCCATCTTAGGAACATTCCTTCGGGTTGTGGCCCCAAATCCTTTTTTAAGTCCAGTAAGAGTTCTCTATTGCACAACTCTACACACATTTATTCTCTTGTTACCAGTGAAATGATCAGTATTCTCTCAGATGCTGTTCGTCTGCATAGAAAAAGTAGATACTTGCAGAGGTTACCTAGCACAGACTTTGTGTTATGGAAGAAGCATCTTTTACCTGATCCATATTGTCAGAAATACTAAACACTAGCAAAGCTATCTACAACACCTGCAATATTCATTCATTCCCTGAATGTCTCACAAAACCTTGCTTCTACACCTGCTCACTATATGTCTGAGTCTTCTTTGATATTACAGTATCTCTTTTATGACAAGTCATGCAAAAATAAATGTCCTGTGAGCTGATTTTAAATAGCCACTGCTGGAAACACCAGTGATTTCAATTTAAGAACTTCACTTTACCAAGATCAAAGAGCTTCATTCCACATTTTTAAAGCAATTGAAACTTTGAAGAGCTAGACATGAAGTAAAGTGGTTTGAAAAGAACCTGAAGACCAGGTGCACAAGCTGAGCCAAGTGATCAATCTGCTGTTGTGGCAAATGAGACCATGTGCTGGGCTATAATGCCAAGGTGGAGGGATGGGTTGATAAGGCTGCATCTGAAATGTTGCATCATATTTTGCACCTGCAAGTACAAGATAGAGACACACATATTGAAGAAAGTCTGAAGGAGGTAGGCCAGGATAAGAGACTGGAGCACAGTGACCATGAGTAAAGGCTAAAGAAATGGAACTGTTTAGCCTGGAGAAGACAAAGTTTGAAGGGCATCTAGCTGCAGTCTTCCACAACCAAGAGTGGAGTTAGAGAGAAGATGGATCCTTCCAGAAGTGCACAGAAAGAAGACAAGAGGCAACATCCAAAAGTTACAGCAGAAGAAATTTGAGCTGTACATAAGAAAAAAACCTCTACCCCTTGTGAGTGGTTAAGCACTGCAGCACTTTGTCCAGAGGGACTGCAGCATCCTTGTTCCTGGACTTACTCAAAACTGGACTAAGCCCTGAGCAACAGAACTACTGTTGAAGTAGGAAAGGAGGTTGGACTCAATAGCTGTCTGTGGTTCCTTCCCAGCTGAAACTTTATTATTATTATTTATTTGTTGTCTTTATTTCATGAAGTTAGCACTTTGTCATACCTCCAGTCAGTTCTCTTTCACATATTTTTTCCATTCCCAGGTAGTTTTGCCGAAAATGCAAGATGCTTTCCTGTGTTCCACAAACTTTGCTTCCAATCTGGTTTCAATAGACCGCATTATTAGTATTTCCTAACATTTTGGAACAAGGGACTCAAAATTCAGGTTGTGAGAGGAAAAATCTCCTTCCTTACCATACTATCCCACCAATAAGAGAGGAGTCTCCACCCTCTCAACACACAAAAAACCTCGCCTGGAGGCCCAGACAGTACTCCTTCAGTTTCACAGCTGCCCATGAAAAAATACTCTTCTCAGTCTTATTCCCAAGCTATGTAACATTAAATAGCACACAAGACAGGATTTTAGAATCATTTTTGTGTAATTTTAATAGAAGTAGTAAAGCAGGAGAAATTTGGTAGAGCATGTCTAATTTTCACTGCAACAGCATAGGAGAAGTTAATCCTGTTGCCCACCAGATTAATTATGAAATGTCAATAATGCATTTCAAAGTTTCATACATTTCCCTAACTCTTTTTCTTCTTAAACTGGAAACCTGAGAGGATTTTTTATATAACTCTTTTGATTCAAACAATAGGCCAGTTGTCTCATTCCACAATTTTCTTTAATATTTTCTATCCTAGACATTAGAAAATACATTTTTTTCTATACAAATGGCAACTAAAACATAACTATTCATACCTGTAAGAAAAAAACTGGTCTTCAATATGTGAAAAAAATCAATTATCTCTGAAAATAAATCCTAAAGCTTTTTAAAAAACATATGTTTCATTATTTCAACACTTTTCTTCCAATTGTTTTCCCTTTGTCTAAAAAAAAATATTTTCATTTAGAAGAATGAAATTCAGCTGTGATATATTTCTTTCACAGAAATAAAACTTATTCTTGCTATTGTGTTGATTTCTGATTCTCTCTCATATTCACACTACAGTTTTTCTGCTATGGATTTGTGCAAAAATGTATGCACATAAAATCACTCCACATTCCACTTCTGAAATAGTGTTGTGTCTTCAATGTCCCTCTGAAATACTGAACTATTAAAAAAAATAAAAATCAGAAATGAAAACAAATTATACAGCTGCTCAGTCTTTCTTCTGACTACAAAAACCATGACCACAAAGCAACCAGTTTCATGGACCTCAGCTTCTTCCATGTTTGTTCCCAATCCTGTTGGAGTTGTTCTATCTAATGGGAACAGTATAAGATTAGAAACCTCTGAGTAATGCTGAATTATCAATCCTTTCATTCATTATTACTGCTATATCTGTGAAAACCTTTTATGCTATAGCTCCTATCACAGGGAAAAGGTTTCTTATCTCTCTGTCCTGTAACGTGCATTTTTCTTTCAATTCTTGAAAACAAATTCAACATTTTTTCTCTTGTGATTACTTATAATTTCTTTTTCATCAATTTTTACATTCATGTAGCAAAAGGTTTGGTAATACTTCTTCTGAAAAAGATTCCCTGCCTAATTTATACACTTTTTCACTCTTTTTTTTTAACCATTTCCTTTTTCCCTAAGACTGCAGTCATATCATACAGCTCTAAAGGAAGGTATCACCTAGGTCTGTTTGTGACCTGATCCTTAGGCATGTTGTACTATTGGATAAAGTAGGTAGGTGTATATCTTCCAGTTTATTTGTATTCCTTAACTCTCTTGTCTGTGCTAATAACTATTGCTGATAGGTGATAGTTATTTCAAATTCCAAACTCAAGTTTATAGAAAGAAAGGCAAAAAAAAAAAAAAATACCCTTATTAAAAAAGAAAATTTTATTTGCCAAACTTGGGAAGACAGAGGAAGAGAAAGGCATGTGTAGATTTACTAGTCAGGCCCCAAGCACCAATTCAAAATACTATTGCAGAAAGAATGTGCCCAAGAATGTCACACTTAAGCCAAATCCTCTTAAAGAATAGGTCATCCTTCCTCAGCAGAAAAGAAATATAAGCTATGAATATTTAAGGAACTCTCATGAAGCCTTTGGAACTCGTCTCCTTTGTCTTGCAGGACAGAACTATTTTTTTTAAAGATTCGTCTCTACTCCACCTCAGTACCTATAATTAAATCTGTACCAATTGATGACTCTTCCTTCACTCCTCGTATCTCAACAGGTGAAGTATCCAGCTCTTTTCTCCCTTTTTGTGGAAGAAGCTGTAAATATCAGCTACTCCACTTGTGGGTAATTTTTTGGTTTATTATGCCCTTTTGAGGAAGAAAAAGCAGCTTTATGAGATGGCCTAACTTTTTTTGCCTCCTATGTATGCTCTTCTACAATTCTCAGTTGCAAAGGCTCGAGGTCTTGCCCTGTGAGAACATGAGCCTTAAATTTTTAATGGCAAAATACTCTAAAATACTCTTATTTTAAAAAATGGCTCAATTAGTTACATTCAAAGCTTTTCACTTACCCAAAATGGAGTTGATGAAGGTCCTGTTAAATGCTGCTGCCCCACTATACATTAATTAACATGTAACATAGGTCTGGCTATGTCCGACCTTTACAAGTGACTGTATTACCATTTTTCACAGCACAATTAGACAGTGGATATCCTGAACTCTTAAGTAATATGCTTGAAATAAATACTTTCTTAAAAAATATTTAAAATGACAATAAACCAAAAGCTGTAGCTTATATCCCTGGAAGTGTTCAAGGCCAGGCTGGATGAGGCTTTGAGCAACCTGGTCTAGTGAAAGGTGACCCTGCCCATGCCAGGGGGGTTGGAACTGGATGGTCTTTAAGGTCCCTTCCCACCCAAAACCATCCTGTGATTCTGTGATTATCTGTTAGTAATGCAGGTGGTATGCAAGACCAGCTAGCATCAATTTTATACCTATGCAAAAATATTTAACACGTTCATTCCCTAAGGATGTATTTTTAAATTGAATTAATTATATTCCGGAACCAACATTCACTGATCCAAACATATATAACGCTATAGTAATTTCAGGCTTCGTGTTAAAATATCTACATACCTTGTATATGAATCAAGCTCCAGTCATCATTTTACCTTTTCTTTGTCATGCAATGAAGAAAATAAGACACAGACTCTTGGTAATATTAAAATTAAGATTTCACTTCCTGTTGCAAAATTAGCTTCTCCTTTCTCATGTCTACGCTTTCTTTCTTTTTGAGATACAGACAGTTTCACAAATTCTGTGGTAAGAGTTACTGACTCCCAAGAAAATTAAATGTCCAGCTTCCTTGTATTCAAGTACTCCGTTTCGTGAAACAGTGCAAGATTATCTTTTCAACACATGTACAATTTTTATATACAGTTTTGGTGCACCTATGGTATAAGCAATTATTCTATTGTGTGATCTTAATTTCATTTATTTGCATTCAACAAGTCTTTAACAATCTTTATTGAATCTTCAGTTACAAAATTAAGTTCCATATCAATACCTAACGAATAAATAATGAGGGTGATAGTCAACTTCAGATTAACACTCTTAGCTGACCTTCGGACAATTCCCACAAAGAATGGCCCTTAATTTGTATTGAGTTTCTCTCTTATTCACGGGATATGTATTTTGTATTTCTTCAGGTACTGATAGTTTCTTTTTAGACATGTAAAACACCCATCTAGGAAATTTGGCAAAATGCTCCTATTTTCTGTGGATCTCATGGCTCTGCATGAATACGCAACTCTTTGCTCTGGGTGCAGTTCTTCATGTTGCTTCTTGGAAGCACATTTCACCTACATTCTCCAGACTCCTCTGAGCTCTCAGCTTTTGCTTTGTCTAGCATATTTTTATGGGTTTGATATTTGCAGTTCAGCATGGCACTGTCTTACTTTCTTTCCAAATCTTGTCTATCTTCATTCTTATGAATATTTTATTCTTATGAAAGTCTAGCAATTTGTTCACACTTTCCTCTAGCCTTTCCCCTCTCCCACAGATTTTAGTTAGGAACTTCTAGTGTTCTTTTTCTTAGTATTATTTTTATTTATTTTTCTTGGATCCTTTTCAAGTTTATAATTATAACCTTATTTTAAAAAGGATCCACAAGCCTTACAAATTGGCTTAGCAGCTTTACATATGCAAGAAATGCCTTCAGAGTTTCCCCCTCTTGAGTGAGGTTACCAGAACTCAAAAAAACTGTGCTGAGGGCAGTTCAAATTTGCTCTGACTTATTAAGCTACGTCTATTAACTGGCCTACTTTCCCTTACTTTAAAGTATACTGCTAAGAAAACACAGATCCTCTACCTAGGACTTTTCAAAAACTGAAATACCTTTTGCTTCCAATCTTCTTCGTTAACACCACTTGGTTTCATAAAGAAACAATTTTCTTAACAGAGTTAATCAAATGATCTGCAACATATTTATAGAATTTGGACTTCATCGGAGATTTTACTTTCTCCGCAATTTTTAGCTACTATCTTCTAGTTCTACTCTCATTTCTAGTATCACATACTGGCAGTTAATGAGGTTCCAATTGAAATACCTTTCATTAGGACCATGAGAAATACTAGACACTGATGCCAATATTAGGGAAAAAAGTTGATGAGAGCAGAGATTTAAGATTCTCTGCAAGGCTAACTGACTAATTGACAGTTGATAATTAAAGCTGATTGATCCAGACTCTCCAGGGGATACCACATGGCAACCCAAGCCACTTAAAGGGATGATTAATCTTGCATATATACTACTTTACCCTTAGAAATTCTAGCCATGGAGTAATACTGCACTAAAAGTGCAGTAATACATTAGGTGTATTTTTGATTCCTGTCAAAGAAGCTGCATTTTAATTTACAATGTTAAGAAAAAGCCCTACACACTAATGACACTTCAAAGAGTTAGTGGTAAAAGTAGGATAATGAGTAACTGTTTTGGTTTTAAACTCCAACTGGAAACACAGCAGTGTAACTCTGCAGTCAAGAGACATGGAATTGCTCATTTTAAAGTCATAAATATTTTAAAATCATTTATAGCACTGTACTGTAAGATTAAAAACATTTTTAATGAGAATAATATAACAGGGTATATTGTTATACTGAAATTCTGCTTACTCCATGCCCAAGACTTTAAATGTCATATATCTAAAATGTTACTTTGAACTCAAAAAAACCCGTGGACTGATGATACACTCTGTCACTACAAGTACCAAATTTCTGTAACACTCATTCAAAATCAGCCACCTTATAGCAGACCTCTTCAAGAGTGACTGCGTTGGCATGTTTGTCAACCCTTACCTTCAGCATAAGGGATGGGAGTTTGCTTTGAGGGTTTGAACAGGACCTGTCTCAGAGACGTAGGAGGCACGACTGTCGCACAGTTGGCTAGTGCATTCCCACATCCCCTCAAATCCTTAAGGCAAGAATAAAGAATTGCTGATTTTGTAAATAATTTAAATCTTTGGCTCTTTGTCTGGTCCTGTGGGGAATGATACGTGTGTGTGTCTGGTATCAATATGACCTACCCTGTTCTACATAAAAGAAACTAAGATTCCAACCTGTAGTAATTTGGGTGCCCTCTGCTG
>NW_010254496.1:16161-26437 GCF_000690775.1 Eurypyga helias
TCCTGAATACCAATGCCCATTGCACGCTTTGTTGTTGGTGAAGAATGACATACCTGATGCTGTAATCAAATGGATGAAGGGACTGAGAACAGCTAGCTGAGTGCAGTTGTTTCTTGCCATGGAAAAGAAAGGTGAAAAAAAACCCAAAACATAGACTTGTTTTATGCAATATCGATGCATTACATTTGGATCCAGAGTTCAGTAAGAAGTGATTCTGCATTGCACGCTTTGTTGTTGGTGAAGAATGACATACCTGATGCTGTAATCAAATGGATGAAGGGACTGAGAACAGCTAGCTGAGTGCAGTTGTTTCTTGCCATGGAAAAGAAAGGTGAAAAAAAACCCAAAACATAGACTTGTTTTATGCAATATCGATGCATTACATTTGGATCCAGAGTTCAGTAAGAAGTGATTCTGTAAGTATCACAGCCTGTGCACAAGCATAATGCGAATATTGAGGGTTATATTTTGAAACTTCTGCTATTCTGACACAAAGAGTGGTGGTTGAGGGAAGGGAAAAAGCCACGTATGTAAATGCAGCGTGCCACATGGTCTCTTCTGACTGCTCATGTCAGAACCCATTCTCTTTGCAAATCTAAACCAATGATCCTCTTATTCATATACTACCTTGGCACTTTCTGGAGCAAGAATCGGACCTCCTTCCCTCTGAAATTGGTTTGTACTAACTCCTCTGGCACAAAAAATCTTGAATTGTTTCATACACAGGTGGAAAAGAAGGAGCAGAAAGCACCCCCATGTCATAGTAAGAGGTAAATGGAGCCTTAATACTGCCAAGGGTAGGGCTGTAAGTTTTAGCACATTAAGATGAGGACGGATGGCACTGCCAAGCCAAGTAGCATGTGCTGCAAAAAATCAGTGATATAGGTGGAAAAGCTACTCATGCTGGGTAAAAGCAAAGACTGAGCTCTGCTGTGCTTCTGAAACATATCTTTTAGCTTGTATGCTGTGTCTGAAATCCCACCCCTTCCTATATCAGTCCTTCTGCACTAACATGCTGCAGGCAGCTCAAAATTTTAGAGGTTTGATACTTGAGCCACTCTCCTGGGCTTAATGAAGAGTCTGTCTCACTGTCCCATAGCAGGCACATGGAAGCTGAGCATTGCAGCTCTCGCTGCTGGGGTATGACAGTAACTTTTTGGGATTTAGTCCAGAAACAACATATGGGAAGATGAAGACTGGCAGCAGGTGTATAATGGGCAGAGACAGACTATAGTGTAGTGACAGGAGGTAAGGGAGAAGATTAAGAGAAAAAGTAAAGGTAAATAAAATACAGAAGTACAGTGACAGCACGGGAGAAAACCACACAGGAGAACCCACCTCTGGAGCAAACAGAGGAGAAAAGTGATTGGGAAAACTAGATAACAATACTATAGTGGGAAAGATACATAGAGATGGAAATATGTCCCAGGGATAATCTAGACAAAAAACACTATATCCAAAAGAATGAAAACAGGGAAGAAAATTCATGTCAGCATTCAGTGAAGGGGAAATCAGGATGACAGGTGAATAAATTATTGAACTTTGTTAGCTGTAAAATAAAAATAACACACACACCAAGATATCTATCCTTCTTCCATTCTCACATCTAGAGCAAAACTCACAGCCCTAAGCCATACAGCTACAAGATGAATTGCATTCTTTTCCCCTGATGAGCTTTTGGTCTAATTAACACAAAAGAAGCATAACTAAAAAAAAAAAAAAGAGAGAACTACAGCTAGCAATAAAATGGGAAGTGTTTTCCTTCCTTCTTCTGTAGCATACACACACACTGGTCTGCATATTTAATGCAGTTGCTACAGACCGCACTGAAGAATCAGCTCCTTGTTTTGGTATTTCTTGCCTCTTTCCTAACTTTTGAGCACATATAAACTCAGCAGCCAGTTGCAGCTCTCAAGCAAGGACTTGCTCAGCAGGGTCTTGATGCTGGAGAAGAAAGTTTTAGTTCTTTCCATCTAAAAACCACCTCACCACAGTTCCTGTTCATGCATTTCAATAATAAGAAGGCAGCATTCTTACATTTTCTGACATGCAAAACTGTCCGGCCTACGCAGGTGACATCCAAAACCTTAATTAGGCCAAGCAGCCACCTGATGCTGTAATTCCTCTTATGTTTCCTCTTCTACGGCAGTGTTTAACTTTGTACTATCTCTGTGGTACCTCTTACTCCCCTTTAAAAAGCTTGTTTTGTTGGGTTTTCCATGCAAAATATAAAGCAGTAATATTTCTACCACAGAGAATATCAGTTAAAACCCTAAACAAGGACCTTCTTGAAATACATTCCTTATCTTTATCTTTCATCTGGCTCACAGATGACAACTTCTGTTATAAACATTGTATGTTATTGAACCTAAACGGTGATAAAAAATTGTCTGTACTCAATATATCTTGATATTTAAGTTGATAGCTAGTTAATAAATTATGGAGACATTCCAGTGCAAGTACTTGAACTTCAAAATAACAGTTATCATTGCAATACAAGTGTGCCATAAATACTTGTAGTAAATCAAAATTGACAGGGGAACTTTTTCAGAATGTGTTTGTTAGGAAAAGAAAACATCAACCTGCTTCTCCACCTTGCAGGAGAAGGGCTTCGGGGATTGCCTTCAGATTAGGCTCAATAACCGCACAGCTTGAAAGTACATTTAAACTAAAGTAACTACAGTAGGCATGGTGTCTGGAACAATAAATGCATAGAAATCACGAAATAGAAAAGGTAATTAAGTGTAGAATAGCCCCTGAAACATATCAGAAGCAGCTAATGAAACAAATGAGAACAGCATGTGTAGGAAGGAATATGAAATATTTGAGCCCTAGCTAAATGATTTGTGCTCCAAGCTTACCATTGTTGGTATGTAAATACCAGCACGATTAATACACATTTTCAGAAGGATTCACATATACTTTTTGGTACAGGCTACCCAACTGCTGCTGACTCCAAATGCAAAATATAGGGGCACAAAGGCTTTGCATACATGAAACATACGTACCTATAATTGTGGGTACCTAAATACGTGTGACGTATTTGGTAGGTAAACATCTTTCTGTTCCCTTCACATAGTACAAGGCACTACCTTTTTGGGGCAGAGCATTTAAAAATGAGTAACCTACACCATGTATTTCAGAGCAGGCCAATACTATCTTTAAATAAGCTGTATTTAAATTAATTAAATTTTAAATTTAAATTAAATCTTAATTGTAGTAAGAATACAGACGCAATTTTTAGTAAAGACCTACTCCCATACATAAAGCTGTCAAGGATTAAAACTTATTGGGCCCATTTACATTATATCATCAAAAATCATCCTTATAATGACGTGAGGGACAACCTGGACTGATCCTGACAGAATGTGGTTTGCTTTCATACAGCATTTTTACTACTGTAATATGTTAAGTCCATTTAAGGCAAACAGGACAATTATCCCAAACCATCACAATAGTAACAAATACACAAGCAAAAGGATGCAAGTAATGTACATTGAAACATTTGGCTGGAGATTCAGTATAAGGAAAGAGAACTAGACAGACAAGTTGATAAGGAATGGGAGAAAAGTTTGCTCTGGGAGAAAAGTTTGAGGGGAGGGGCTTTTCACGGAATAAGAGAACTACAAAGAAATTTATCTCTACTTGGTTTACAAGATTATTAGGACAAGACCTGTGATTAAGGTTTTTAATTCATGCTTCTTGGTAAATCAGAAGATTTCCATTGCACCACAGCACACTGGATACTTGGCTAGTTTGGAAAGCCAAGCACTAGAAGCTTCTTCATTCTTGGTACAATTTCAGTCTATAAGTATTTTAATAATCTCTTATCTTAACAGCAGAACTCAATTGTTATTAGTTAAATTATTACATAAGCCATTTTAATCCTGCTATGATCTCTCTACTGATATCCTGCTGGGCATAGTTTTTGTCACCTACGGTAAAAACAGTTTCTCAATAAAACTCTTCCTTTAACAGCAGTGTCACTGGAAAAGTGTCTCATAGCACCTCCTGTTATCCAAGAATTTTTTTTTTCTTCAATCTTAGGCTGTAAGTAACAAAAATTAAGGTTTTTACATAAACTAATACCCAAACTCCCACTTCCCACCTAGCTTCAAGCTACCACCCCATTCCTGCAAGGACAGCAATGCTCCCTCAGGCAAGACGGTTTCAACACAATTCCTGGTTTGGTCCACACCCATGTTTTCTAATCCCAGAATGAATGAATGATGGAACCAGGAAGTATCTTCTGCTTGTCAAGGTCAAACAGGGTCACTGCATCTCATCATGTTGCTGTTTTGCTACCTCTTTAAAATTCCATGCTTCTGCCATCCTTGCTTAGGTAACAGTCCCATAGTCACTGGGATTATAAACAGACACAGAACAAGAAAGGCAAACCAACATATTTCTTCCCCCAGCTGAAATTTAGAAGAAGATAGCTTAAAAATGGCAGGCAAGGTCTTGCATATTTTGTACAAAGCGTGTCTGCTGGCATTAATGTTCCTACAAATGCTGTACCATTGCAGCAGCATGACCTCTATCTATCAAAGATTACAGCAGCACAAAGTTCACACTCCCCAGCCTGATGCTAAGAAAGATGAAAAAGGGTACTGGCTTAGCCCCTGATATGCTGGAAAAAGGCACTACCACAGATCCAGCGGATCAAGCCATGAGGGACACATCTTCCCTCTTCTTAAGGGCCAACATGTAAATGAACACATTAACGCTTTATCTGTTACAAGTATTGCAATACTCAGTGATGGACTCATTATCTTTAACCTGATCTGTCACATCAGACATCACCCCCACGATATATATCATGTCTTATATAAAGTTTACTTTGTCCTATCTGACAATTTTTCGTTTCATACTACTCCCTTTTATTCCTTCCTCTAATGACTCATCACAACTAATCCCTTCTCCCTTGGGGCAGGATATGGGAACAAAATGTAGAGCCTAAATCTGAAATCTAACATAACAGGTACTCAGTATCACTCCTGGTTTTGGCCAGGACAGCTCAAGTGCAAGGGCATTTCACATATTTCTTAATTTTCACCAGATAAAGGGACCATCTTTAGTATAAAAGTGAAAGGACCATAACCATCAACAGCCCCGCAGCTTTCTCTAAAATTAAAAATAATAGGAGCCCAAAAGTGTTCCATTAGGCAATATAAGGAGGTTTTGCAAAAGGGTGAACAAGGTCCACAACACCCTGCACAAGTCCTCAGGTGTAAATCAACCTGGCCAACTGCCGCAGAGAGGAAGGCAGAGTGGTATGGAATCAGCCGGGCAGAGGCAATCCTGGCAGTGGTCCCACATCTGACAGTCACCAGTTTCACCAGCTCAGCTGAGCTGGCTGCCTTAAAGATGTTGCTCCTGGAAATTACAGGGTACTGACTTTTCTGTAAAATGTACACAGGCAGAAGGCTTGGCTTTAAAACAGTGATGCTCACTACACTCAGAAAAATGCAGACACCCTCTTTATGACTAGAATGAGTTGGCATAGCAGGAAATTCATGTTAGAGAAGGGGAAAGCATACTTTCTGTTAGTGCTGTGTGACAGGAAGGAATATGCTTAAAAACAAGAAAACTAACAGCAAGAGGCTGATTCAAAATGTTTCATTGTTCTGGTAATGAATGATCAGAAAATGCTAAGATATGTATTTTTAAAGGATTTGATTTAATAACAGTGGCAGACAGAGTGGATTATTTTTTTTCAGTACAGACTGAAGAAACGTGGATGACGGGTTTGAGGACTGAAAAAAAGGCTGTAGCAAATGAGGCTTAAAGTACCAATCAGTGTGGAGAGCAGCAGAAATAAAGGCGAGAGATTGCATGGCAGACAATAACCTCCACGTCAGCAATGGGAGAGAATAGACCAATAAAAATAGTATCACAAGCCAAACCAAGAGTACAGCAAGGACAGTGGACATTGCACCAGCCATATACACAAAGAGGAACTGAGTCTTGAGGATAGTCAAGGCTTTCTTCAGTTGCTTTGATTCATTTCAGATAGCATTCAAGATGCAGCGATGATGGTACCACCCATGTTGTATCTTCTGGCCAAAGACTCTCACACTGCTATGCTTTACTGCAGATAGCTTTGTGTTCACCAACTCTAAACACCCGACAAGCTCTATGCTGAAGTCTCTATTTATTTCATACACTCCAAACACAGACACATGCCATGGGGCAGGCATTGAGACTAAAAATCATACAAATTATACTTGAATCTCACATTTATATTTGTCACCTTCAGAAGGAGCTTTACCCTTATTTATCTTCCCATTGACGTTGTTAGATCTGAGATCATGTTAAATCTCCATCCACAAGTTTGTGTCCATAGAAGTGGACAAAACTTTTTTCTGGATTTGTATTGAAATGAACATTTTTTCCTCTCCCTTTCGAAAATATGTTGACACAAAACCTCATCAGGATGTTGATCCAAACATTTTCCTGAAGGATTTTCTCTTATGAACGCAAAGAATAAATAAGGTGAACCACGGAGAATCTGTTAATCACTACTTTTAACAAGCCATAAAAAAAAATCATAAACTTCACACAAGAGTGGCACTCATTTCTGCCTAAGCAGAATAAAACTGAAATCTCAAGACGAGCCCTTTTTTTACACTGAAACTTTTATTTCTGACAAAAGTACAACCATGTAACAAATTAAACAGCAAAGTAACACACATAAATATATTGATGAGGTTAAAAAATAAGATCTATTATTAGCACTTGAGGGTAGCACACAGGATAGCAACCAAAGATGCTGAAGTAGAAATACAAGGTGGGTTTCAGGAATATAGTACCATGTATCTCCTCATACTAAAACGGATTAAAACAGATGCACCTCAGGACTGCAAGCCTCTTCTCCAGGCTGAACAAGCACAATTCTCTCAGCCTTTCATCATAAGAGAGGTGGTCCAGCCCCCGATCATCTTCAAGGCCTCCTTTGGATTTGTTCCAAATGGTCTATATCATTCTCATGTTGGGAACCGCAGAGCTGGACACAGCACTCCAGGTGGGGTCTCACACGAGCGGAGTAGAGGGGGGGAATCCCCTGCCTCGACCTGCTGGTCACACTTCTCTGGATACAGCCCAGGATACGGTTGGCTTTCTGGGCTGCCAGCGCACACTGCCGGCTCACGTTCACCTTTTCCCTTTGCAGGTCTGTTCCCCATTCCTTCATCCCCCAGCCTATCTTGATACCAGATGTTGCCCCAAGTCATGTGCAGGACCTTGCCCTTGGCCTTGTTGAACCTCATGAGGTTTACATGGGCCCATTTCTCCAGCTTGTCCAGGTCTCTCAGGATGGCATCCTGTCCCACAGGTGTGTCAGTCGCACCACTCATCTTGGTCTGAAAACTTGCTGAGGGTGCACTGGAACCCACTGTCTATGCCACTGTGTAGATACTACTAAACAGTACTGGTTCTAGTTCAGATCCCTGAAGGACAGCACTCGTCACCAATCTCTACTCAGATGTCGAGCATTGACCACTACTCTCTGGGTGCAACCATCCAGCCAATTCGTCATCCACTGAACAGTCCACCCATCAAATCCATATTCCTCCAACTGAGAGAGAAGGATGTTGTGGGGGATCATGTCACAGGTCTTACAACAGTCCAGATAGGTGACATCTGTGGCTCTTCCCTTGTCCACTGACATAGTCACTCTATCATAGAGGGCTACTAGGCTGATCAGGCAGGACTTGACCCTGATGAAGCAATGCTGGCTGTCTCAAATCACCTCTCTGTCCTCCATGTGCCTTAGCAGAGCTTTTAGGAGGATCTGTTCCATGATCTTCCCACAGAGGAAGAGGCTGACAGGTCGGTAGTTCTCAGGCTCCTCCTTTTTATCCTTTTTAAAAATGCGTGCAATGTTTCCTTTTTTCCAGTCACCAGGACTTCACCTGACTGCCATGAATTTTCAAATGTCATGGTGAGTGGCTTGCCTACTACATCAGCCAATTCCCTCAGGACTCTGGGATGGACCTCATCAGGTCCCATAGACTGATTTATGTTCAGGTTCCTCAGGTGATCATGAACCTGGTCTTCTCTTACAGTGGGAGGGACTTTGCTTCTCTATCCCCTGTCTTGTGGTCCATTCACTGGAGAGGTGTGGGAAGAGAGGTTGCCAGTGAAGATTGAGGCAAAGGAGCTGTTGATTACCTCAGCCTTCTCCTTGTCCATTGTTACTGGTTTGCCAGTCTTGCTCATCAGGGGGGTACACTTCCTTTGACCTTCCTTTTCTGCCTGAGATACCTGTAGAAGCTCTTACTATTCTTTGCATCCCTTGTCAAGTTCAGCTCCAGCTGCACCTTGGCCTTAGTGACCCCATCCCTACACAACCACGCAGTGTCCCTGTACTCTTTCCAGGATACCTGTCCCTGCTTCCACTGCCTGTGCATTTTCTTCTTGCCCTTTAGTTTGATCAGCAGGTCTTGATATCACTGCAGTCCGGGCTGCCTCCAGTCTCTACATCACCAATTAGCTCACTGCCATTGGTGACCATCAGTTCTGGTATCATGTCCCCTCTGGTAGGCCTACCTATTACCTGACTTAAGAAGTTCTCATCCATGCACTCCATGAATTTCCTGAATTGCCTACAGCTCACCATGCTACTTTTCCAGCAGATATCAGGTTGGTTGAAGTCCCCCCAGCATAACAAGAGCCTGGAGTGTGATGCCTCCTGTTGCTGGAGTCAGAAGGCTTCATCAATAGGCTCACCTTGACAAGTGGGAAGCAGTAGACCCCAGCCACAAAGGTTCCCTTTGTTGCCTTTGTCTCTGACTCTTACCCATAAACTTTCAACCTGCTCATGGCTATTCTTCTGAGACAGCTCTTCACACACTATCTATTTTTTGATGTAGAGGGAAACTCCTCCACCCCTCCTTCCTTGCCTGTCCCTTCTGAACAGCCTGTAGCCATCGATAGCCAGACTCCAGGCATGGGATTCATCCCAAGTTTCAGTAACGGCACTTAGGTCATAGCTTTTTAGCAGCTCAGTGGCTTCCCACTCCTCCTGTTTTGCTGCCCAGGTTGAGTGCATTGGTGTAGAGGCACTTCAGCTGGACTGTTGGACATGTCACTTTCTTAGAGGTACACTCCTTAATTCCTTTGAGGTATTTTGCTGGTGTTTCCCTCTTGGCTCCTACTACCCTCAGAGCCCCTGGCTCAGCTCTGTAAGACTTCAGGTGTGCTGCACTGTACCTGGCATGTCTCAGAGCAACAGGCTTAGGACCCTCTCTAGGACCCCATCCTTCTAAAATTGGCATGACATCCCACAGCTTGTCACAGGCAAGCACAGTATCATTGCTGATCCCCTTCAAGTCTAGTTTAAAACTCTAAATGAGCCCCAGTAGCTCATCAGCAAAGACCTTCTTCCCCCTTTGAGAAAGGTGAATCCCATCTGGCACCATCAGGCCTAGTGCTGTATAGGCTATCCCATTATCAAAAACCCTAAAACTATGGTGATGACATCAGCCATGGAGCAACATATTAATAGACTGGGCCTGTCTCTCTTTTCCAAAGTTGCTGCCCACAACTGGAAGAAGTGAGTAAAAAATAACCTGTGCTCCAGATTCCCACAATAACCATCCCAAGGCCCGAAAGTCTGTTTTGACCACCCTTGGACTACATGTTGTGGCTTTATCGCCACTCCTACGGAAGAGCAGTAATGGGTAATAGTCCAAGGGACATCCCAGGTTAGGAAGTTTCCTAGTGATGTCCTCAACCTGGACCCCAGCCATGCAGCAGACTTCCCTAAAAGGAGCATCTGTCTGGCATATTGGAACCTCTGTTCCCCTCAGAAGGGTGTCACTTATAACTATAACCTGCCTTTCCTTCCCTGTGGAGGTGGTCATAATGTGGAGGTTAGGTCTTTCTAACCCTAGCAACATGTCTGGTGTAGATGGACCATCATCCATCGAATGGTCTTCCACATCCTCTTCCCTGTTGTACAGAGGCACCTGGGAAGGTGGGTTGGGCAAAGAGGGAGCTCACCTGCCACCCTGTGTGTGGACTTGCATCCATTTGGTCCTTTTGTTTAAGCCTTCAGCCTGGCAGTGGAGGATACAGGATCACCTTGATCTTGGATGTTTTCTCATGGCTGTTTCTGTCTCAGGGAGGACAGAGCATGGTTCCAGGAACCTATTTTCTTCTCAGACTCCCTGGTGCTCCTTAACTTTTCTACTTCCTCTTGTAGCTGCCACCATGTATTCAATATTATATACTATAGATTATGTACTGAATACTAAAAATTACATATTATATA
>NW_010254496.1:26527-28297 GCF_000690775.1 Eurypyga helias
ATTCTATTCTATTCTATTCTATTCTATTCTATTCTATTCTAGTTAATACTATATGTTATATATATTATACAGATAACTATATAAATCAGATCAGTTTCTAAATACACTCATCACTGTTTACACAACTGTTGCTTTTATGCTTTCTTTTCGAAATCATATGAATACCAATACCGAAAACGTTAACAATTCGCAGGTGCTCTTTCTGAAATAGGCACAAACTGCCAGCAGATGGCAATAAAACTCAGCTAATGAGCAGAGTTCTGGCTTTATGCACTCTTCAAAAAAAACACTTTTAATTGTTGCCTTCCTTTCTTACCGCTAGTGGACATGTAGAAAAAAATCCAATGCCATAATTCAGGTGCTATTCACTGTTTATAAACACTGAAATGAAAAGTGGTGGTTCTTACATATTACACCAAAATGAGTGAGTTCAGTAAAACAGTAGTGTAACTGCCTGGCATAGACAAGTATGGACCAGAAACACTAAGTATTCAGCATAGCTCCTCTGAATTGACCTAAAAACTTTTCACAATATCCCGTTTCCACCACATCCTCATTCTTTTCCTTGTTCTTTAGTTATCCTCTTAGTATTTGCTGAAATTTAGTCAAACTAATACTATCCACTGTGACTCAGATCACTACCACTTTACAAGTCTTTTTCCAATGTATTGTAATTTTATATGATTTCAGCATAAGTGCTAACACTGGGATCAACAATACACAGTATCCCCTGTTTTAGATGCTCTCCCTTATAAACAAGAACTTCACTTTTTTAGTATGTATTGTCAGATGAGACAAGCTTTTTTTTCTCCTAAAAACAATTGGTTTGGGTGTTTTTCCCCATTACTTACGATGCCACCAAACATATCTCAATTGTTTATTTAGTCAAGTACATATGCAAGAACATTCTTGGTGAGTATATTGTCACGTGCATAAGAAATTTACTTCAGTGTAAGAGGAAAACAATCGATATACATAAAAAAAAACCCTACACAACATCTATTTTCCTTCTTCAGTGAGTATTTTAATGCTTACTCACGTTGGATGAAAAGGCAGTAGACAGTAGGCCTGTGATTCAGACGTAACCACTCAGGTGTAAGAAATGTAGTGTAACAGTATGCTACACATGATGGTCTTTTTAAGGAGTTTCAAACGGGAGGTGTGTTAGCTTCTGTCTTCAGTGTGAAGGTGATTTTAAGCATCCCCAGCAGGCCAATGAATAACAATTAACAGTCTCAGCAGACCCTCATCTTCAAACCTGCTCAACTAAACTTTTTCTCTCAATACAATTTTGTCATTCTGCTGAAAAGAATTCTTCTTTTGCAATCTTCATGGGGTGCAAGATAAACCGGTGGAAGACGCAAATCCATACGTGTTAAGAGTTTACCTGTTAAATGAGATTACCTATTTTTATAGAAACTTCAGGGGAAAAAAAACAGTCTTAAGCTGCATCACTTACACTGATCTGAACATATGAATGGCATTACGGGTTTTGTCACCTAATATTTCACCTCTTTGTAATTCCCATGTTCTGTATTCTACTGTGTTGTGATTTCAGTGAAACATGTGACTACATCTGAATGAAAGGTTTAATCTATTGGAGTAAGAGGAAAGCCTGAAGCATTTCTTCCGCTCCTTAGTAACCATGTCTCATTAGAGACAGGAATGGCAATGAAGGAGAAAACAGTAATGCTGCTAGCTTCAGTGTATGAGTTCATCCAGATTAGTGTTGCTCAGATCATCTTGAGCAATCCCAAGCACAAGGACAGG
>NW_010254497.1:0-7787 GCF_000690775.1 Eurypyga helias
GAGGGAGGGAGGGAGAGGAAGGATTAAAGAGAGGAAGGAGGGAAAGGGATTGTTTACATCTCTGGCAAAATGACTGACCAATATTAGCAAAGGTCCTCTTGGTGCACAGTCTTTGGAGAAGATGCTGCAAATTTGTAAGACAATTCTCATCTCCTTCATAATGGTGTAAAACCATTGATACTCTGCTGTGATCAAGACTATGGCACAATTGAAAAGGAAGCAGAATCTGGATCGTGCATTTTATTTTTAACCTAAACATAACTATTTATTAAAAATAGTGTATTGGACTATAATATAGAAGAACAGAATATTGTTCAAATGCAGCTGCTAAGTAATCAGAGCATCATTGTCTGAACCATGCTTGAAGATTTCATATGTATGTAGAAAACAAGTGTGACATGCTCAACATTTAATAGTTTTGCAATAAATATCCTGCCTAGTTTTTGAAGTTCATTAAAACAGCCCAGGATTGATTTAATGATGAGAATTTAATAATGAGTCCAGTTTAAGTCTATAGGAAATTCAATGGTTGCAATGAGCCCTGCCAATGACCAGAATAAATTTAATGTAGCAAAGTTAGTGCGGTTTTCAACATGCAAGTTAATCCTACTACACCCTTCTGTCCAAGAAATCACCCTTTTCTTTTTCTTTTGTCATTATTATTTATTACTTTATAACACAGCTTTTTGAAGACAAATCAGCAAAATTCACTGTGTCCTTTTAAAATTAATTTACTTTTTTTTTTTTTTTTACTGTCTTCTAGGGTTTTCCCCTTTCTCCTAGTCTCACTGTTATTCAGATAAAATTTCTGTAACTATTCCCATCCTTTTTACATTTCTGCCATCCACATTTTGTTCTCCACAAATAGAAGTTTTCTGGGAGAAATGCATCAGTAGAAGTTCCTTCCTATGGTACCAACACCTTGAGGAATATACAATTTCTAAAATCTCCGAAACTTTTCCCATTCGTTAAGCAGAAAAGGGATAGATTAGAGTTACTTGCCTACTAGCATTCATTGTTTTGGTGACAAAATACAAAACAAATTGTGTTTCTATGTATTAATCTAATGTTGTTCCTTGCAGTCTTCTGCAGAGGGTGTTGATATGAAAGGTTTATAGGGTTCTTTTTCTGAACTTTGACATCTGCCTACCATGTTACACTTCTTAAGGAGCTCATGTGACCGGAAGTCCTGTAATGCTTACTGCACCACTGCAGGCACCTTTATTAAACCTGGCAAAAAGATGTTCCACAAGGAACTAATCAATTAGGGACACTGTTCATTGACTACATTGCCACAGGATTTCAGGTTCTACTTTCAACCTTACATTATCATGTCAGATTAACTGGTTATGGGGAGTCTACTTGTGTGGATTTTCCAAGCATGGTTTTATTGCTGCTCCAGAGGCTGCATGGATAAATGTATTTATGCTTGCTTCATTTTTAGTTGATTTCCCTAGTCTTTCACTGAACTGCTAAGCTTGAAATTTTCTTGGGCTATGACATCAGCCTCTTTCACATATTTCTTTCATTTTCAGTAGGACACCTTTTTAAAAGCATCTATAGCAGATACTAGAAACTTATAATCTGCATTCAACCTGTAAATAACTCTTTTCACTTATTTACTTGAAACATAGAAATCAGTGTAAGAATATGAAGGGATACATGAGAATCATACAATCTAATTCCATCAACTTCTGTTCAAAGATGCTGTATCAGAGAACTACAAATTAATTTACCTTCTTTTCAGAATCATAGAATCATAGAATCACAGGATGGTTTGGGTTGGAAGGGACCTTAAAGCCCACCTAGTTCCAACCCCCCTGCCATGGGCAGGGACACCTTCCACTAGACCAGGTTGCTCAAAGCCTCATCCAGCCTGGCCTTGCACACTTCCAGGGATGGGGCATCCACAATTTCTCCAAGCAGCCCCTTGCAGTGTCTCACCACTCTCTCTGAAGGATCACACTTCATCTTTAGCGTGTATTTTAGAGGTCATTGATCCATTTCTTCATGGTTCAATGTTGCCAATATCGAAACAAATTCAAATTGTTTTGCAGTATTATCACATTATTGATGTCAGTTTCTTCTTTGACGTATGAACATTTCACCAATTCCCTGAAGTTTACAAAATATCATTGACTTAGCCTTGCATCAAATCACTTCTGGTCTTTTTTTTTTTTTTTAATACTTGTCTTTTAAGTGGCGTTTCACAGCAAATGATGCACTAAGGCATTTATTTGCTTTTCTCACTGCTCTACACTAACTGAAATGATAACTAGCTGGGATTGTGTTTTCTTATAATCATTGTTGCTATCAGATGGAGCTGTTTCTATCATGTTCAGAATCAAACCCCTTCTCCTCCATGGAATTTGGGACTCCCTAGTGGCACCCCATCAAAGCCTTGTTCTTCTATCTTTGTAAATTTCCTTTAAAGCTACTTATTTCCAATAACACAATTTTAAACTGTGTCCTCTAGTATTTAATATCAAATCCCAGTATTATTAGGAGAAACTGTGTTACACATTTGGGGTTTAATGCACATTTGTCAATGTTTAAATTTGCAAGAAAATTTAAAAAAAAGCAAAAATAATATAATAATGTAGCACAATCTGTCTCATACTTGCTCATACTAAGCCTCCATACTCATTATTTCTTCCTCTTTCTCGTTCTCACTATATACCCAAATCAGTTACTCACCAAATAAAGGTATTGTCCTTATCTGAAACTCCCATCTCCCTACACAAACTTTGGTCCTAAATCCTCACTCACAGTTTATCCCTATGCTAACTCAAAAATTTTATCCTTAAGACTCAAATCTTAAGACCTTATACCGAAAGACCTCAGTATCTATCATGTAATATAGAGTACAGTTGATCCATGAACTTGCAGTGCATGCATATTCATAATGAAAAATCAGGACTGATATAAACAAATTCTGTATTGCCAGAGTGGTAATCACATGTGAAATCATGAATTTTCCTTTAAGAAGTGGCATTTGTTAAACTCTTATTTCAAAGAATACACTGGAAGAACATTTTCAAATTCACAGATAAATTATGATTTGAAAATTTCTGGCTCAGAAATACACATCACCAGAATCTTATTAGAGTTTAATTATTTTTTAATGTAAAGACCTAAAAATATAAATTTTGAAAGGTTAAAAAATTATTTAACCATTTTAACACTGGAACAGATTGCCCAGAGAAGCTGCAGATGCCCCATCTCTGGCTGTCTTCAGGGCCAGGCTGGATGAGGCTTTGAGCAACCTGGTCTAGTGGAAGGTGTCCCTGCCCATGACAGAGAGATTAGAACCAGATTATCTTCAAAGGTCCCTTCCTACTCAAGCCATTCTCTGATTCTATCATTCAAATATTTAATTAAAATAATCTTTCATGTTGCTTCCTTCTTAAGTATCGAGATTTTAAAAATATTTTTATCATTTGGAACTGAAAAGCTTTCTGAACTATCCATAGCTGTCCTTACTATATTTTTTCTAAACACTTACTCTCTATTAGTGCAAAAACTTCAGAGGGTTTTAAATCTTTCTTTCTCTGTCACTTTATTAAAACAATATTTAAATTAATACAAACAGGCATCAAACAGCTGTAGACACACCTGAAGTCTGGTTTTATATACCTTTCCATGGCATTCCAAAGAAAGTTTTATTTTATTTAGTTATAAAATGATGGACCTGTGTCGAGCATCTCAAAATGAGTGGAAAAATTTTGAAGAACTTTGGAAAAGTAGGCACAGTACCACTACAGTTACTTGAAAAGAAGGGCTTAAAAAATCTTGATAACACTGCTTCTGGAGTTGAATCATCTAGCAGTTGTTTACTGTCTCTTGGCAGAGATACATGTTGTTACAAACCTACAGGAGTTTCATTCTATCTAAAAAATACTGCATTAAACTTTGTACCATATTGTTCTCCAAGACAAATGGAAAAAAGATGTGTCTCCAGTCCATTTCTTTTCCCTTTGGTGTGGCTTTTCTATCCACAGCACCCTGTTTCCTTGATTGTCCATGGAAAAAGTAATTACATGTCCATCTGCAGCCTTCACAAATATGTTTTCAACTTACAGTATATCAACACCGTGTAGTTCCTTATTTCCACACCGTTATAAAGATTCACAATGTTATAAACATTCACAACAGAATAAGTGCCATTGCTGACTCAGTCTCTCTGGCATTTTACTTGTGCATCTCTGTGAAAACATAAATAAGTTCTATAATCACTCATTGCTTTGTTAGTGCACAGAATAATTCTAAATTCCCATCTATTCAAGGTCTATTAGAAGTCCTGTTGAGCTGACAATGCTTCATGATGTGTTTTTTCCCCTACTGAATCTAAATATTTTTATTATTACTCTTTAGAGAAATTGCTGCTGGGTTTTGCTGTTGTTGTTGTTTCCATTTTATAGTGACACTGAATTTAAAAGGAAAATAGATTTCATTATTTATTCATAGGATTTGATTCACCCTGATTGTTACATTATTTTCTATGTTGACAGTTGTTGGTGAATAGTGTGGAAAGCTAGAGGGCACTTATTTGACCATGAAATGCCATAAATAATAAACTGATGTTGTCTTGTCTTCAGTTGAGGCTTTTTCATCTTCAAAACAAGAAATTAAAGTATAAAGAATTAAATGAATCTTTGAGTTTTATATCCTCAGTGTGAACTTCATGTCTTGTGATGCCACCCGTAGTGTACGAGTATTAAATTTTGCTAGGGGAATTTGGATAATCCCTGTTAAGATTCAAAAATAAGAGAAAGAAACTTGATATCAAGACTTACTAGTCAATTAAAATATGTAGCTTTTGACCTTTTTTTTTCTTTTTCAAATGGGGCATGGGCAGGAAGCTTCAGTAATGAATGCAGAAAATTAATTAATATATGCAATAAATACCACCCCCCCCCCAAACTTAAAAGTCAAAAAAAATGACAATGTATATTAAACTTCATTGTTTAAGCAAAATGAAGGGTTGGTTTCTGTCATAATTTATTTTAAATAAAATGTGACCTCAAACCACTTTTTTATAATTTCAATGGTTAGGGAACCAATACATATAAGATTCAGTATATAACTCTTGGACTCTGGTCAAGGAATTAACTGTTCAGCAAGACAACCACACAGTTGTTTAATATGGTTAAATAGAAGAGCTGCATCAACACTTGGTGGTTCTAAGGACGAATAAAACTACAGGAAATTTTAAATTGTGTCTCAAAGCTGCTACCTACATTTGAACTATCCAGTTTATATCTATGACAGGCAAAAACTACCTACACAATTTAAACCAAAGCAGTTTTTTGAATTATTCATGGCATGTACTTAACAAGCAATCAGTAAATTGTACATCCAGGATGAATGTAATAGAGCAGATAACCCACAGTACCTGACTGCCACCAATAAACATGAATTTCTAAATGCCCTTCTTTAGTTAATCCCAGACAGTACTGGTCACACAGACATGCACCCATACACATGCACATGTGCACATCCACATGTACCTTCTGACAGGCAGCCTGCAGCACAAACACTCCTCCTTGTCAGGCACTGCAGGTTCTCTGTCTTCAGACCCACAAGGGACCATGCCCAGGATGCCAGAACTGCCCTTCCACCACTCCAGTGCATACCCTGGCACCGCAAGGCAATGAATGGAATTGCCAAACTTGGCTGCTACCAGTGGCTGCTACCAGTGGTCGTCTTTAACATGGGCAATTTTGGCCAAACACCCTCTCATAGGGTTTTGGGTATTTGATCCATACACGCTGTTTATGCTTGCATTTGCAGCTTAGCAGTATGATTTTTGCCAGGGTTAGGCCATAAAAGCACCCCTACAACATCCTTCTCTATTTTAGGCTGTTTGTATTCTAAAAATAGTATCCTTTCCTGTTGTAATACAAACTAAGTGCCCACAATAAGAGTCACCAATACTGATCATTACTATTATGAAATTAAATTGGTAATAAATCATGAAACAGAGATCTTTCATATTTTGCTTTACCAGTTAAATGTTGCAGTAAAGCTGTTAGGAAATGCCATCACTCCCAAATTCTCCATTTGAGTGATACGCTCAGGCACATCTCATGCACGAATAACTCCCAGAGGAAAAATTCCCAATACTGATATCATTCTGTGTGGAGGTCTGTTTGTGCTAGTTCTGTGTGGGAGTCTTGTTAGTGGAGGGTACATAACAAAATATTTCACGCTGTGGTTTGACCCTGTCTTGTTGCAATGTGACTCTGGCTTCAGAGGAAGTTGCATAATTCATGGCGGGTTTCCAGAGTGAATGGTGGATTTGACATGCCTGATAGCCTTCCTCTTGCTGAAAGGTAAGATTACAAGTGCAGACACCCACAGGTAGATTCCACCTACAGCTGCTCAAAAACATTTCTGCAGAACAGGATTCAACTCCATAAAATGCAGTTTTGTTGAAATCAAGTTGTTCTACAGGAACATTTCAATTTTGAAGAATTTTTCCACAGGAAAGTGTCAAAATGAATCATTTCATCTTTCTTGTTTCATTCTCATAATGCCAAAACATTTCATTTCAAAAGTATCACCCTGTTTTATTTCATTTGACACTTAGATTATATGCTAATATTAGTTTTAAGACAGTGTGTTTATATACTAATATATGTATACACATATTGCATAATTTTTAATATGACTGTATCTGAATCATTGACATAGTATTTCTATGTAATCAAAACAAAAATTTGTGATGTTGTCAACTGGAATTTATGGGCTGAAGAAAAAAAAGATTAAAAAAAAAGAAAAAAAAGGAAAGACTGTTAGTTCCAATTTGGAGTGCTAGAATTTCCTAAAAACCGTAATTTGATATTTCTGGATAGTGGCACCAAGACGACCCTTTTTTATGCAGTGGATACTGACAAAACCCTTGTAGAAAGGTAAATGCAAGGCAGTTATATCTGCAAAACATTGAACAAAGATATAACAGTTTGGGACAGTGTATCTCAGTTTAAAATAATCTGCCCAAAGTTACCAGTCGCTTTTAATTCATGGTGAAAAAGCTGAGTATTTCACCAAATCTTAGAGTTTTATAGATCTGGAGAAGGGATGAATTCATGGACATCATGTTTGTTTACCTTTCTCATCAGCTTAACTAATACATTCAGATATTAACAGACATTAAATCATCCTTTTCTTTTGAATGCTTGTGAAGAACACTCAAGAGGCAGGATGAGAGTATTAAAGCCTTTATGCTATGGTCACAACCACAGCAATTCAAGCTCACATATAGCAGCCATCCAGGGAATCTCACAGCTCTCTGACAGAGATCAGGCAAGAGGATATATTAGGTAATGAAATCTCAGAGACATATTCAGTCTTTGGTTCCTCTCCGTCTGCCAACAAGAGTGAAAATGAGTACTGGTTCTGCTGTGGTACACATCTGTCTGCTGGTTTCATAAACAACAGGCCAGTGAATAGCCACCACATCTGGAGGATTTTTCCCACTATCTGTTAGTCTCCCAGTACACCACTACCATCAAGATTACAATAAGGATTTTCATAATAAAGATTTTGCAGTTAACTAAACAATTTGAATACTGCCTCGTTGATTGTTTACATAGTTGTGGGAGTGCTCTGATGTCCCAGATGAGACATGAGGCATTTATGCTCAGACCAAATCAAGGTGCAGAGGAAAGTTCATACCACCTGTGCTGGATTCAGCCAGGAAAGAGTTAACTCTCTGTACCGTGGCTGCTAGAAAGCTGTGTTCCTGGATGCAGGGAGCAGCACTGATAAATTCTTAGCTGGCA